>NC_064291.1:43895492-44069247 GCF_019186545.1 Solanum stenotomum
TACTCATGTTGATGAAACTTCTTTTACACGAGCCTCACGACCTATTGAATTTAATTCCGAAAATGAAGTAGATCATGAAACTTTAAATAAATGTTTTACTAATTTTGAGGAAGAATTAGATGAGGAAGTAAAAATAAATGAGGAAGATGATAAGACCCCTACTAGTCTGGCTACCGAATTATCGGAACAAGATGAAGTTTCCTCTTTACCTACTTTTTCAAAGACCATTGTACGTATTAATAGATCTTTAGTATGAAAATTTTTGGTACAAAATGAGGAAAAAATTACTGTTACTTGCACGAAATGTAAATTGATCATGAAACATGTAACTACGGGTACACAAGAGGGAACGGGACGACTAAGAACACATTTGAGAAAGTGTAATAAAGAATTTGCTCGCCTAGATGATATAGAAAGGGCTAATAGAAATGGAATACCCATACCTGAAAATTCTATGGGAGTTGGAGGTTATAATATGCTTCAAAGTGTATTAAATATGACTAACCCGGCTAGCCGAAGCACACACCGCAGATATAGTAAAGAAAAAGATCGTAGAGAATTAGCTTAAATGGTTGTTNAGGGCTAATAGAAATGGAATACCCATACCTGAAAACTCTATGGGAGTTGGAGGTTATAATATGCTTCAAAGTGTATTAAATATGACTAACCCGGCTAGCTGAAGCACACACCGCAGATATAGTAAAGAAAAAGATCGTAGAGAATTAGCTAAAATGGTTGTTGTTTGTGGTTTGCCTTTTTCATTTCCTTCACATCCTAGTTTATTTAGTATATTCGGAAATTGTATAACCCAGATTATGAAGGTATTTCAAGAACTACAATTAAAAGTGATCTTTTTAGATATCAAAAAGAATATTGTCATTTTCTTCGTTGTTTATTTGTTTATTATGATGGTAGATTATCTATTACTTCTGATATGGGACGTAGTCCTAATGGTAATGATTATTTTACAATTACTGTCCATTGGATTGACCATGAATGAAATATGCAAAAACGAATATTAGGATATAAATATGTTGAAGAAACTAAAACCTATTCTTATATAGCAACAAAAATAAGCCCTATTTTATAATTTTATGGAATATGTGATAAATAATGAGTGTCACTTTAGATAATGCTTATAATAATTTAAAAGCAATTGATTATTTAAAATATAGACTTTGTCCAATTGATAATGATTCTTTTCATATTAAGTTTGCCGCACATGTGTATAATTTGATAGTAAAAGATGATATTTCTCAATTTGGAATTTCTTGTGAAAAAATTAGACTTATTTGTAATTAGATTTTTAAAGTTAAAATAAAAGCTAGAATTACAGAATTTAAAAATCGTTGTAAAAAATGTGGACTTGAATATAGAAAAGTTTCAGAAGAAGTATGCACTAGATGAAATTCTTTATTTGAAATGCTTCAAGTTGCTTATATTTATCAATGCCGGTACAATTAATTTTTAATGCTCATAATGCGGACCCAAATTAAATTTGAGAATTGGCTATGAAGATTGGGAAAATACAAAACAACTTATTGAATTTTTAAGTGTTTTTTATAAAGCAACAAATGCTGCTTCTGATCAATATTATCCAACTATTTCTTCTGTTTCAGTAAATATTTGTGCTATTTCATCAGAATTTGCAAAATATAAAGGAAAAGATCGATTTGAAGATTTCCTTGCTTTTATGATTGAAAAATTCAAAAAATAATTTTTCCCTATTTCTCAAATCTATTTGACTGCTACAACTTTCAACCCAAATTACAAATTAAAAGGTGTTGAAAGAATGGTTGAAAAGATTTATGCAAATTTAGAAATTAAAGATGATGAAACTCCTAGTGTTGAAGATTGTTAAAGTAGCATATATATAAAAGCTAGAGATTTATATAATACATATAAATCTATGGAAAAAAAATTTCAATAGTTGAACCTCCATCTTGTAGGCCTAGAAGTGATGATACGGATGATTGGATGGATGATTATCTTCAGCTTGAATCATCTACTAATAATGATTTTGACTTATATTTTAATCAGGCACGGGAAAAGATTAGGCATGAAGAAGGACAACTTCAAGCTTCAATATTAGTATGGTGGAAGAATCGTGAAAATCAATTTCCGACCCTTGCTAGGATTGTTTGAGATGTGCTAGCGATTCAAGCATCATCGGTCACTTCGGAGCAAGCCTTTAGTGTGGCGAGATTTATGATTGGAGATCATCGATATTCATTAGCAAAGGATAGTTTGGAAATATCGATGTTGTTTCGAGATTGGGTCAATGCCGAAAGAAGAAATACTGGACTACCATAATTAAATAGCCAAATAGAAGACGAAATAGATGAAATATTTCGTGATAATAGTGATGATGGCATGGAAGCAATGGAAAAAGAATGACAAATACAAGTTCCAAAAAATGTTTCTTTTGAAATGATACAAAAGTTACGAAAAGATTTTAAAAAAAGTTTCAATTGTTAGTAGTTAGTACTTAGTACAATAATAAATATTCAATACCTAGATTATGTTCTCTGTCTTTTTTTAATATTTGTATTGTCCAATTTATTTATTTGAATAAATATACGGCTATTCGCCTTGATTTTCTTTTAAAATAGTCTTTTTTATATTTAATCCAACTATCCAAGGCATTTTACAAATTTAATTTTCAATTATTTTAATATTAGTTTAAACTTTAAACTTTAATATAAAATTAAATTTTAAGGTTTAAACTTTAAATTCAATTGAAACTCTAAAGTTTAAAGTTTTGAATTGAAGTTTTTTAATAATATAATATTATTAATTAATAATATAATATTATATAATAATTAAAGTTAATAAAAAAAATACCGGTACACAATGATCCGGTAAGAATCGGTTCCGATCCAGTCTAAACCGGTTCCTATCCGGTAACTAAGGGACCGGGCAGAATCTTTGGGAATTTCTGGTAAAATCGGTTCCGATAAATAAATTCGGTAACGTGTCCCGATTCCNAACTTTAAATTCAATTGAAACTCTAAAGTTTAAAGTTTTGAATTGAAGTTTTTTAATAATATAATATTATTAATTAATAATATAATATTATATGATAATTAAAGTTAATAAAAAAAATACCGGTACACAATGATCCGGTAAGAATCGGTTTTGATCCGGTCTAAACCGGTTCCTATCCGGTAACTAAGGGACCGGGCGGAATCTTTGGGAATTTCTGGTAAAATCGGTTCCGATAAATAAATTTGGTAACGTGTCCCGATTCCGATAAAACCGGTCCTGTTGATCCGGTCTTGTCCAATTGCCAGCCTTACTGAAAATCGAAACGAAAAATAAAAAATTACGAAAATATATACCGAATATCGAACCGAAAACAAAAATACCTAAACCGAAATACCAAAATAATTTGATTCGGTTCGGTGTTTCGATTTCTCGGTGTTTATGCCCACCCCTAATCGCAGCAGTTGAAGGTGCATGAGAGGAATTATCCAACGCATGATTTGGAATTGACAGCGATAGTATTTGCTCTTAAGATCAGGCGGCATTATCTTTATAGTGTTAAGTGTGAGGTGTTTACCGATCATCATAGTTTGCAGCATGTATTCACTCAAAAGGATTTGAAGTTGAGACAGAGAAGGTGGATAAAGTTACTTAAGGATTATGGTGTCACCATTCAATACCATCCGGGCAAGGCTAATGTAGTGGCAAACGATTTGAGTCAAAAAATGGTGAGTATGGGTAGTCTAGATTGTTTGAGTGTAACCAAGCGACCTTTGGCTAAGGAAATTCAGACCTTGGAGTCTAAGTTCATACAGTTGGGCATCTCAGAAAGAGGTGGGGTGTTAGCTAGCATCGAAATAAGGGTCACATTCATTGAGGAGATCAAGGCCAAACAATTTGAGGATGAAAATTTGAATGAACTTAAAAATAAGACTGGGATTGGTAAGGCACAAGAGACCACTCTTGATGCGGAAGGTGTGCTCAGTTTTAAGGAAAGGATTTGTGTTCCTCGAGTTGATGACTTGATTTAGAAACCATTGAAAGAGTCCCATGAGTCGCAATATTCTATTCATCCGGGTGTGACCAAGATGTATCGAGATTTGAAGAAAATTTATTGGTGGCTGGGAGTGAAGAAGAATATAGAGGAGTTTGTGGCTAAGTGTCAAAATTGACAACAAGTAAAGTATGAACATCAAAGGCCTGCAGGTTTGCTTCAGAGAATGCCAATTTCATAATGGAGGTGTGAAAGAATAGCCATGGATTTTGTGGTTGATCTTCCCAAAACTTTGGGGAAATTTAATTCTATTTGGGTAGTGATTGACAGATTGACTAAATCAACCCATTTATTCCAGTAAGAATAGATTATAATGCTGAACAATTGGCAAAGGTTTATGTGAAAGAGATAGTGAGGTTGCATGGAGTGCCCCTTTCTATCATCTCAGACCATGGTACCCAATTCACATCCAAGTTTTGGAGGAAGTTACATGAATTGAGCACACAACTCACTTTTAGTACCGTTTTCCATCCATAGACGGACGGGCAGTCAGAGAGGACTATTCAAGTATTAGAAGACATATTGAGGGCATGTGTAATTGATTGTGGAGGGAATTGGGATAAATTCTTACCTTTGTGTGAGTTCTCCTATAATAATAGTTTTCACTCCAGCATTGATATGGAACCATTTGAGGTACTTTATGGGAGGGGATGTAGATCACATATAGAATGGTTTGAGGCTAGAGATGTAAAACTTTTGGGGGTTGATTTAGCGAAGGATGTTCAAGATAAGGTGAAAAGCATCCAAGCTAAGATTTTAGCGGCCTAGAGTAGACAAAAGAAGTATGCAGACCATAAGGTAAGAGACATGACATTTCATACTGGTGAGAATGTTCTTCTTAAGGTGTCACCCATGAAAGGGGTGATGAGATTTGGCAAGAAGGGCAAGCTTAGTCCTTGTTACATTAGTCCCTTTGAGGTTCTTGAATGTGTAGGGTCAGTGGCTTATAGATTGGCTTTATCTCCTAACCTATCGGGAGTTCATCCGATATTTCATGTATCAATATTTAAGATATACCATGATGACAGGGATTACATCATAAAATGGGACTCAGTGATGTTAGACAAAGACCTTCAATATGAAGGAGAAACCGATTGCAATTCTTGATCGTGTTGTCCGAAAACTGAGGACCAAAGAGATTAAGTCCATGACAGTCCAATGGAAACATCGTCCAGTTGAGGAAGATACTTGGGAAACCAAGAAGGACATGCGAGACAAGTATCCCCAATTGTTTGTCGATTCAGGTACTACTTCATTCCTTCTTTAGCCTGTTTTTTCTAAGTTAGTCACTCGGGGTCGAGTGATGGGTAAATTGGTATCTATTGTAACGACATGTTCCCGTCGTTATAGAAAAGCCAATGGGGAAAATTTTCGGGCCGAAAAACTTTTTCGTAGTAACATGGAATTTCCCAACCTATTCCAGATTTGGACGAAATCGGAGTCAGTAAGTTCTAGGGAAATCTGGTAACAATTGGGTAATCTAATTATGATTTTGAACACATGAGTAGGTAGCTAAGATGTTAAGGAATCTGTGCGACTTTACGGAATTGAATTCGAGCGAGTAGAACTCCCAAAACTGATATTAACGTGAATATGTAGTTTCTGAGTGTCGTTGGTTGAAGGTGTGTTGTGAAATAGGGGAATTGGAATTATTAAATTTTCTCACTATTTCTTGCAAGCCGCTATAGCGGGAATTTGAGCCGCTAAGGCGCGGCCACTGTAGTCAGGAGAGTCCCGTTGTGGCAGGACAGATGCGACTTAAAGTCAGAAATAAACCCCAAAAACATTTTATTCTGCAATTTTCAAACTTGAGAGCTATGGAACAAACCCAGGAGTCTTCTTGACAGTTTTCCACCATTCTTGAGGTTAAAGGTAAGGTTTTCACTCCCCGAATTCGTTTTTTGATCCGTAGAACCTAATTCAATGGGTTATTATCTATGGGGGTGGGGGGTTTGATCTAGAAATTATGATGGAAAAAGTCGTAATTTAGATATTGGGATCATGGGTTTGATCTAGGGTTGATAGGATTGTTGGTAATTCGGGTAATTAGTTATTGTTTATTGATTCCCGTGTTATAGTAATTATTTGTAGACCAAGAACAAGCGAAATGAATTCGAAAAGGGAAGAATCAAGTTTCTTAAGGGATTCAAGCTTGTTTCGAGGTAGGTGATGGTTGTGATTTCATGTTTTGTGTGATGCATGTATGTATGCGAATGTTGCATTTTTTATCACAGTAATTGTAAATAAGGATGATTGAATAATTGTATGCCATGAATCATGACTTGATTGTATGATTTGAGAATATACTTGTGATTGTGGATTGTTGAATGGATCGGGTGTTGCGTTTTGACACACTAACTTGGATCGGTTGCCACATTCCGGCATAAATATGGGATCGGTTGCCACGTTCCGGTATAAATATTGGATCGGGTACCATGTACCGGTACACTAACTGTTTGAGTTTGGGTTCCATGAGAGGACCAATGACCTGTTGTAAATGTATATTGTTGAGAATGTGATAATCAATATTGTACATGTTCGGTATTTGTTTATTTTTAATGTTGTATTTACTTGCTTATGTTGCACTTAGTGGGATAGCCGCATGATCCTACCAGTACATTGTGGTTGTGTACTGATACTGCACTTGCTCTTTCTTTTGTTGAGTACAGGGCATCTTCAAGCGGCTATTGACAGACCTCGTCTAGAAGATCAGTGATCACCCATCGAATTCAAGGGTGAGCCAGTTCTTCCGGGCTGCCTTGATTTCTCCTTTTTGTTTAGTCAATCTTTTCGGACTTAGACTAGTTCTTTAGACTTCTCTTGTTTAGTTTTGGTTGTACCCATTTCTTTAGACTATGGTTCGTTGTTAGAGTTTTGGTACGTTGACTTTCAGGTTCTAGGCATTTAAATTCCGCAAATTCGTTGTAACATCTTTTGGAAGTTTATGGGAACTTCAGTATTTAGTTATTTAAACCTACTTCCGTAGCTTTAAATTGTTTAGTTAGACTGTAGTAATGGTTCTCCCACCGGAAGGTTAGTGTGGTGCCAATCACGACAGTATGGGTTATGACACACACAAACTTCCACATAGGCTAAGCATCACAAATGAGCATCATACGAATTAAAATAGAGTGGCCAACACTTACCAACTTCTAAAACACATACTACAACTCATTTCATAGTTAACTTCCTAAGAATAGGTTAATTACTCACCCTAGTCCAAAAAAGGGATAGTCAAACCTACCTCGATGCCGAAACTTCACTCGAACAACTCTATCAGAGCACTCCTTCAACCATATGATCACCGAAAGGTCGTCAACTATATATAATGAAAAGAGTTCATCAAAAGAAGTCCAATGATTTCCATATTTATAGAATTTGAAATCGAAAAGGTAAAATCATATTTTAGTTAAAAGTTAAGTTCTACAAGCCAAGATGAATTCGTGGTTAAAAAATCCATTAAAAACAAGCTAGAAACAAGCTCCAAATCATAAAAATGCCAATTTCAAATCTAATGAGGGAAAACCCCAAAACCCAATTGAAATCATGATTTAAAGATGTTTTCAAAAGGTAAAGATTGAAGAATCCGATAAGGAATTGATAAATACACTTACCCAAATGAATTTCTTCAAGAAAAAAATCTCCTCTCATAAGCTCCAAAATGAGTGAAAATGGTGGAAATGAGAAAAAGAGGAAGATTTTCCAATTATGCACTGCCAAGCCATTAATTTTGGCTCCGCGAACGTGGCCTCTACACAGGCCCAACTCTGCAATCACGTCTCTCTAACCCCTTTGACTCTCCGTGAACGCGTTAGATCGCTCGCGTTCGCTCCTCAATCTCATTTCTCTCTCTGAGAACGCGCTAGGGGGTTGCAATCACGGTCCCCTTTGCAGCAAACACCAGAAAACAACAAAAAAGCTAAAGTTCAAGCTTTCGATCAGATCCTTGGAAATCGTTGGAGTCCGATGAAAATAAATTGGACATGCTTCCCCCACTAAATTCGATATTCTAGACTCAATAAAATAGTCGGATTTTCAAAAAGAGGTCAAACTACGAAATTACCCTCTCATACCACTTTTAAGGCTTGAAACTCAACTTCTCACTCAAACATAAAAAATCCAACTGAATGCCTCAAAAATCTTACTAATCACTCTACTAGCTCAAATTCGACGTTCCAAATGCAATGGAAGTGACGAAATTTCCATCCAATGCTCGAAACTCAAAATATTGACCAAAGTCAATTCAATAAAAAATTCTCAAACCAAGAGTGATCAAATCACCAAAAACACATCTGATTTCATTGGGGACCACACCAACGATTTCCATTCACAAATTAAGAATGAAAGTCCTAAGGAAAGGGTAAAATGGATATTTTATAGTTAAAAATAAATTTACAAGGAATGAGACATTATAATTGCTTTAGCATGTTTAACAGATTCATCATGTTCATTTATTACGCTTATAATACATTAACTTACACACTCAGTACATTCAAAGTACTAATCACATACTTATGTCTATATTGTTTGATAATACAGGTTCTGACGCTCATTATCCAACTCGCGGTTAGTACTATCTCCGACCAGCTAGCAATAATATTGGTCAGTCCTCATCACTTCGAGGACAACCTTTATCTTTCTTTCAATATGTTTATTTCAGCTTTCAGACCGTTGGAGTTAGCTAGGGATTTGTCCTAGCAACACATATTAGTAGAGGCTTTCAGACAGACAATTTAGATTCAACTATGTGTACTCAGAATTTCGTCTAATGATATTTTAGATTATTTTTGTTGAGCTCCGCAGACAGTTACCTTGTTTTACTATTTCATATTAATCTTAGTGTCATATTATGTCATGAGGTTAGTTAAGGGTCACTTGTTTCTCTAAGAATCGTTTCATGATTAGGGATAGTCTCAAATCTTGACAGTTTACCACACTTCATTATTTCAAGTAAGATCGATTCAAATTATGTCATGCAATGCATATAATACGAATATGATATATTGGACAATGCACCAATACACACACGATTCTTTTGTTGGTTGGTCAAGACCCATGAAGAACTCGTGAGGTTCATCAATTGCTTCCAATTCTTATTTGTAAGTCATCGGAGAATAGGAAATAAAAGGTTGTTATATCTCATAAGTGTATCTCAATACTTTCAGTGCTCTTTGTCCATAAAAGCATAACCATATGATCCACGAGTGTACTACAAATCTGATATGAGAAAGGAAACAAATGCCTCATCTACCGAACAATATAAGTCATGCGTAAAAATAATCAATAGATGACTTCTACTATCATGACACTGGTAAATATATAAGTGCTCATCATACAACTCATATGGGAACCCCAACACCCTTAATTTTCACATAAATAATTATGGAGAAATGGTTTGATGGACCCGTTTACTTGTATGAGTTTGTATTCTAAACTCTCTTACTTTACTCTAGACATAGTCAACTAGACCCTTAAACTTATTAAAATACAATATTTGAAACCCTTCTTACCATCGACCAAACCTATGTAGCATAAATATTGTTGAGTTGGAAAAATGTGTGAATACACTCGCTTGTAAGCGCGTAAATCACTATATTATATTTTAAAATATTATTTTTTTAATTAAAAAACTTATTTCTTCATTAACCCTCTCCCACCCCAGCCACCTTCAATTTCTATTCTTTTCCAGCACTCTTCCTTCCCCCTAACCTCAACTTTAATTTCTTCTCTTCTTCTTCAACAAAATCACCCACCACACTTATTCTCTTTTTTATCTACAAAATCACCCGACATACACTTTCTCCTCCTCCTCCTCCTCTTTGCAACAAATCAAAGCTCCGCCCCTAATTTCTCTTTTCATCCCTCATTTTTCTAAATTTTGAGTGTTTTTTATTAAAAGTTGAACCATTGTTTGTGTTAGTTGAATTCAAAGAGGAGGTAGGATATGGATTAACGTAAAGGGTGATGGTGGGTATTGAAAAAGTTGAAAACTCCATTGATAAACTTGAGAAAGCTAGAAGAACAACAAATGTGTTATAAATTTGTGAAATTAATTTTACTTTGTGATTGGGGCTCGTTGGATTTGTGTTAGTGAATTGTAAGTTGAAATTTTAAGTCAAATAAAGAAGAATTTCATTTAATTGACATGAATTTGGTGCTCAATTTGTGAGAATATATGAGAATTGAAGAGCATGACTATTTAATAAAAATTTAGAAATTACACAAGTTAAATATTTGAATTTTTTATTTTCTTAATATTTAATTTCTTACGTGTCATTGAAAAATGACATGAAATTACACGTATAAGAGGTTGGATTACACACACAGTGATTTGCTGAGAAAAATGTTTATAATATTGTGTTTTAATGAGTTTAAGAGTTTAGTCGATAAAGTGTTAAATAGGAGGATTTAAAATACAAACGCGTACAAATATAAGGGTCCATTTGATGATTTCGCCAATAATTATCAATACAACACTTCATAAAGCATTTAAAAAGTCTCAACTTCCCTTAAGCTTGAAGCACGACTTGCCAAATTATGAAATTTTCTTTTGCAACACCTCTAAAGGTCCCAAGTCTAGCCAAATGTGTAATTTATATGAATATACAAGTACATGAATACTACAATAATAACAATATATTTAGTGAAATTTCACTAAATGAACAAATACGTAGACACTATAATAAAAGTTTGATTTAAAAATTAAGTCAAAAAGTCAACCTCGGCCTCCAAGGTCAAATATAAAGTTTATTTTAGAATTGGGTAACATATTTGGTAGAAAGCTTATGAAAAGAAATTAACTAAAATGAATTATCAATCAACCTCCAATTGGAGAATTTCATAATGATTAATTTAGCAGTTACAATATTGTGATCCATCTTAGAAAATTGTGAACCACACCTCACAATTACAAACAATACAATGTAAGTGCGACTACACTAGACATCAGACACCAACAACCACCGAACTTCAACCAAAACTCAAAATTGACATTCAAAATTTATCTAGAAACTCCCAAGCACAATTAAATATGCAAATCAATCACGAAACATGGTTCAGACTTGTTAAAATAATTATCAAATCACCTATCTGAAGTCGTCTTGATCAAATATTGTTTCTGATCAAACTTGACTTTCTAAAGGTTAAAATTTCAATCAATAATTCAAAACACTCACGAACATTTTGAAACCGTGCAAATCACCCAACGAAGTAAAAAATTATCCTTCATACATAACAGAGTTGCCAAAACTTGAATCCAAACCCATCACAACCTAAAATGTTAACTTTGATCAAAATTTTCATTTCCAAACTTTCAAACTACAATTTTTTTTAATGAATTGTTTTTGCATATTTAGCTACCTCATTTTGTATTTCATTGTTTTCATTATTAATAAAATATATCAATATAATCGTAATTATATTTGCAAAGATTGTGAGGCATAAACCCTTTGGCCTACATTATGACCAGGGCAAAATTGCCAAATTTGAATTTGAATTATCTTTAAAATTCAAACTACTTTATCTTTAAAATAAAATTTTAAGTGAATTTTGAATAAGACTATACGTCAATCGAATTAGTATATAAATACTGCCGATCGATATCTACATGTTTGATAAATAATGAAAGTGTTTATAAGTTAAAATCAACCAATAAAAAACATAAATTGGTCCATTTTATGATTTTCAGCTTATACACATTTTTTATTTAACCAAACCTTTACTTTTGAATTCCTAATATATATCTTTTGTAATCTTCACCAAAACAAAACTTTTACCTATCCCTCTTTTTCATTTTCACAATTAGCCATTTTCTATGTAAAAAATAATATATATATATATATAGATATTTCAGCTAGTTTAACAGAACAAAATGCTTATTAATAAGCACCTTTTTATCAAATACAGTAATTATGTTTTTATTAATTTTATCACTTTATCTAAATAAATTACTGATTATTTATAAAATCAATTTCAATACCTAACAATAATTTTAAACCATTGATATTAATCATCTACTTTTAATCAATCAATCCAAACGAGCTTAAGATCTTGTACTCCTCTTTGTCATTTTGTAATGAATTGTTTTTGCATATTTAGCAGCCTCATTTTGTATTTCATTATTTTCATCATTAATAAATTAATATACCAATATAATCGTAATTATATTTGCAAAGACTGTGATGCATAAATAAATTATTTGGCCTACATTATGACCAGGACAAAATTGCCAAATTTGAATTTGAATTGTGTTTTACCAATCAATAAAAGGTTAAGGCATGTTCTGAAAGCAACTAATTAGCAATTATATGTTGCTTTGTACTCTATTCTTTATCAAAAGGTCTTTACTTAAGAATGGGGGACCATTTGGATTTGATTTGAGGATTGCAAAAGGTCCATTATATTGTTTATTAGTATAAATCTCAAAAGAAAATACATGTGACTTGTAAAAATGTTTAGAAAATTTCAACAAGGAAAAAAAGATAGAGAGAGGGAAGTTAATTAAATTTTTCATGATTATGGCACATTATTCTATTCACACACACACACAAAAGATATCATTTTTTTTCTTGACAAATCATGTAATCTTGTTATTTGATTGATTAAAAAGGATTATAAAATAATGAATTATATTTCTTAGGTACAAGTGATAAAACATCAAATTCAATTCTGAATAGTAATAACAATAACATAATCAGTGTGATCTCACATATGATGTTTGAAAAAGGTAGAATGTATTCAGATTTTATCCCTACCTCATAGAAATAGAGAAATTGGACTTTCACTACTCTATTCCAAGTGGCAAAACATCAATTCAATTCCAAGTGGTAATGACAATAACATAATCTATATATTTCCGAAATACTCTAGACTCCCGACTCTCTATTATTTTTTTTAAGAAACATAATTCATTGATTAAACAATGTGTGTGCAATTATATTTTTGTCCTAAGATATCTCTAGCTATTAGTGACGTATTTCTTGAACTCGCATGATTTGAACTTTTAAAGAATTTGTGGATCTTCTTGAAGTATTTGATTATCAAGAAAAGTCTGACAAATCTATCTTGATCTCTTTATGAGTATCCTAAGAGTTTATGAGATATTCGAGATCTTGACTCAGTATTCCAAGTAGCATTTTATCATTTTAGTAGTAATTCTTAACTTTTTCATTAATTTGAATTTCTTATTTTGTAGAAGCAGATGAATGAATTAAACCCCAAGTGGTCCTAAATACTAGTTGGAGTATTTAAATTAATGAGATATCAACACAGCAGGAAATGGCAGAAATTCATAAAGATAGTGCACAGGTCGCTCTGATCATTGGGAATTTGGGTACGTAAATTTCGTTATCATATTTAATTATATACTCCCTAGACATGCAAATACCAAATCCTACTTGGAAAATTACAAACCTCACAATTAAATTATATTTTCTTTTTAAAAAAAACAAAAATCATCTTTTTTTTCTTGTGTTGTCATAATAAACCCAAAAAAAAACATATATGAATATTAGTAATTAATACTCATATAACCAAACTCATTAAAACAAAAACAAAAAAAGCCTAAATCTCCTTCTTTTTTTTTCTCCCCTAACAATGTCATAATACCTAATAATAATAATAAAATAAGAGAAAATTGGCAACAACAAAAAAAATGTACAAGGTGTGTATACACTAGCTAGATTTTGATGATGATAAATCCCCACAAAAATCTTGATCTTCTTTTTCTTTTTGTTTCTTCATTTGTAGGATCAAAAAACCTTCTTTTTGGTACCAACACTTTTAAATTTTTTTTGGTGTGTGTGGGGAGATTTGGTTAATCAAAAATATTTTTCATTGAAAATATTGATGAATATGTTCAGCAATTTTCTTTGCATCTATTGAAGCACCAAGCAAGCCACGTTTGGTGAACCCCACTGCATAAAGTCCACACTCTCCTTTCCACCCATTGGGAAATGGCCTTTTTGGTAGACCATCTTTCTCTGAAAACATCTCTTTTTCCTGCAAACCAAACAAAACCTAATATTAAACTTATATCCTTTTTTTCATTTTTTCTCAATCATAATTTGAACATATCCTTAGGAAACAACTAACTAAGTTAGCGTTCGACCATAGATTATGAATCAGATATTGACAAATAATTGCTTGGTCATAGATTTTGTCAAATTTTGAAAATTTGTCTACAAAATTCGACTCATATAATACATAGTTGCGTTTTTGTATTTTCTCAACCAAATTCATTGAACACATCTTTAGGAAACAAGTAACTAAGTTAGTGTTCAGTTGTAGATTCTGAATCAGATTTTGAAAATTTGTCTCCAAATATTTGTTTGATCATAGATTTTGGATCAGATTTTGAAATTTTGTCAATAAATTCGACTCATAAAACATGCATGTCCAAATACAACTTCAAGTTTCAAAAATCACTAGTTCAAAAACTTAAATTTTCAAATTTCAACTTCAGAATCTATGGTCAGACGGAAACTAAGTAAAGGTAAAAAGAGTGGGTACCTTTAGCCACGAGGGCACATTGCTTTTGTAACCAGTTGCCAAGATTATTGCATCATATTCTTCTGTTTGCCCATTTACAAATTCCACCGTGTGATGCTTTAATAATCTCTTAATTCCAGGACATACCTATACACATAATATAACAACTAAAAATTACTCATTTATATCACAAGAAAAATTTATACCTTAAAAATACAAAAATAAAAATTATTTTAAGTACTTGGGGTTTTCCACTTAGAAATGATGCTAGTAGAATCAATAAAATGTTGGGACAAATTAAGCTTGAAGAGATTTTGTCACACTGTTTATAGAATATTTGCAATGATTGAGTATGAGGAAAGGTCATAAGAATGGATCCCAACAAACATTAAAAAAGCTATTAGGTAAAAAAAAAGTGATTTGATACCTAGTTCATCCATGATATTTTATTTTTTATAGCGTACCTTAATGTCACCACTTTTAATTTTAGCAAGCGTTCCAACGTCAAGCACAGGGGTTTTTCCGGACAAGTTTTTTAGCTCGAGGGGTCCGATTTCAGGTCGATCTAACCCTAGTCGAGACGTGTCACCGAGAAATAACCTTGAAGTAATCAACAAAAATCGATCGACAAGTCGCATAGGTAACCACTTTAGTAACCACATGGATAGCCCAAAAGTTGATTTTCCCAGCATCTCTCTTGGTAAGACATGTACCTAAAATTAAAATTAAAAAAAAATGAAAGTCAAAATTAATTTGTTATAATAAAGTTAATGAATAAAATTGATGAGAAATTCAAGTTGCTAATTGCTTAGTGCCCATTGCCATTCTGGATGAATGGCCAATATCTGGACTTTTCACTTTTAGGTTGCTAAAAAAACTTATTGGAATCAATTATTATAAATTATTAATGATTAATGAAAACAAAAATTGTCCATGCTTCCACCAAATATTGCGCATGCTTGACAATTCCAAGAAAGTGAAAAATACTCAACAAAATCTTTTAATTAGCTTAAATTTAAAACTTTACAAATCAATTTTGTTGGAACTTGAAGTCACTTCCAACTTTTTAACTTTCAGCACATGAGAATTGTCTTCTTTTTTAATTAAAAAAAATTAGATGAAGAGAATAAATAAATTCTAAGAATCTTAATAACTCGTTTGGTTGACTATCTGAGGGTTCAATTCCCCCACATTGTAATTCCCCTTCCCCTACCCAAAAAAAAAAAACAAAAAAAAACTAGGGTTTCTCAGTGTTTCCACATAAATAAATAGGAAATTTTTCAGGAAACACAAGATTAATAAAACTACTTAAAACATATAGAAATTACCCCTAGACCTTTTTCCATATGTCTCTCTAAATTTTCAAAAAAAAATTAAAAACTTTACCTTTTTTTCTCAAATGAACTGACATAAAGTTAAGAAATGAAATACCATGTGTTCCCCTTATTTTGTTGAGACAAAAAAACATAAAAACAAAAGTTTGTAATCAAAATGTCCCAAGAAAAGTTTTTTGTTATTAAACCAAAAGATTAAAGAGATTTATGTTGCTCAGACTGTTCAAAAATGCCAGTATAAAAAGTGAAGAGTCGGTGCAACTTAAGATAGAGATTATGAGTGTGTTCTTACAGTATCTCTTACGACAAGTGAAGGGGCTGCATCATGATTACACAGATCCAAACACACCTCCATTCCTGAATTTCCACATCCAACAACCAACACTTTTTTGCTTGTAAAAATTTCACCACTTTTATACAAACTTGTATGCATTATAGTACCACTAAATTCGTCCATTCCTTCAATATCAGGTAGCACAGCCTCGGCATTCTCCCCAGTTGCGACAATCAACCACCTTGTAACATACTCAGTAGTAATAGTAGCATGTGATGTTGTTGTATCCGTCCTGATTATCCAGAGTCCGAGATTCCGGTCATAATTAGCAGATATGACCGTTTGATTGAATACAGGACGGATGTTAAAAGTCATGGCATATAACTCCAAATATTTAATGAACTGTTGCTTGGTAGGATAAGTAGGGAAATCATGAGGGAATGACATGAGTGGAAGTTCACAGAATTGTTTAGGCAAATGAAGGCTAAGACGATTATAGGTCTTGAGTTGCCATAAAGAAGCTATACAATTACATCTCTCTAATACTAAACTTTGAACACCTTTTGCTGTTAAACATGCTGCAGCTGCTAATCCTGATGGTCCTGCACCAACGATTACTGGTCCGTTCACGAATACACACCTCTTTGTATTTGTATTTGTATTCATTTTGTTGAAATAAGGATCATGACATGTTTTGCCTTGTATTTCTTTCAAATAATCCATCAAGGGTATTTTGAATCAGTAACTTTGGTTTTCTATCCCCTTTTATCTATTTCAAGAATTCTGGGAGATAAGGTAAACACCTAAAATTCAGGAAACTCATTGGTCAAGGGAGTTTGAGAGCTAAAAACACTTGAAAAAAAAGACTAAGTCACAAAGTATTATCCAGAACAAATAGGAGTGTGATAAGCCCCTAAAGAAGTGGAGCTAAAATTAAGAGATATACTACTTCTTATCCACTTTTTTTCAGATTCAATCTATAATTAACTATTGTTTCAATCAAATAGACAAGATTTGGAATTTGGGGGGTTGTAGAAGGGTATGTAGATAGTATAGATATATATATATATAGATGTGGTGTTATATGTGTCTACACATTCCTTTTGTTCATTAGGAAGGAGAAGGAAGGGAGAAGATGATCAATAAATGAATGAATTGAATTGAATTGAATTCACTCTATATATATCAGACACAATGAAAGTTTGAGCAAGTATTAATGAAAGTGGGACACATAGATATATATAGTGCATGTGTGTGTATCGTTATATACTTGGTGTGTGTGGAGATTAATAACAACATTAGTCAAGTCATTTATTTGTAATTTTTTATTATGATATATATGTATTGAGGTCTCAATTAATTCAGACATATGTCGCATTACGTCTATAACATTTTCTATCATAACTTTTTTTTATACCTAAGACTCAGATTCGAGACTCTAGCTAAAGATAAAGAAATTTTATTTATATCGTACCTACGTCACATATATAAAGTAGCTAAAAATAAAGAATCAAAATTCTTGATGGTGATCTATTTGAATTTTGAATTTGGCTAAGCAAGAGATGACAAGAAAAAAGCTTGAGAATAATTAAAAGTCTTGTCCAATATTATACACGTCACTATATGTGTCATACTAGAGAGATATGAGGGCTTATTGGATGTTTGATTTATACTTAAATCCTTGAGGGAGTTGGTCTCTTTAGCAAAATCTTATAACAATCTTGATTTTTGAATGAGTTAAAAAGTTATTGGGTTCTCTATTTTGTTTATTAATTAATATAAAGTATATATTTATTAGTAGTTCATTTTTTATTATATTTAATAGAACATGTAGTTTGGTAAGATTTTGAATTGTTAGAAGAGGTAGTTATGGTTGGCATTGGGTTGGACTGTGCCTCATTGGGCCGGGTGGAACAAGAGAAGTAGACTCCACTTAAAAGTTAAAACCAATATGACTAAAATATACCCTAGACCTAAAGGCACTACATCTATATCTCTAATGGAAATATTGGTTAAAAAGAAAATGGAATACTCCTAACTTTCTTTATTATATATATTTTTTTTTTGAAATTGAAATAATGATGTGATAGGATTGAATTAGTCTTTATAATGGATATCCATGTCTAAAATTAAAACGAAACCCTCCTAATTTTTCTCAATTATGAAACACATTAAATTTGAAATAAAGTTCCCAAATTTTCAACTTTCATGAACTTTAGTTCAAACACAATTAAGTTGGTTCAGACATCACAGTCATGTATAAAAACTTTTAAAAAAAACTTCAATTACTACATATTTAAGGGTGTGGTTTATTGGTCAATGAAGTGGTTGAGAGTCCTGAGGTCTTAGATTTAAATTTCAGTGGAGACAGAAAATATTATATTCTTTTCATATGTCCTAACCTTAGTGGATAGAGTTACTGTCTGATACATGTTGGCGATGAGAGGTTACTCCTTAATTAGCGGACTGAATTACCTGGTACTTGTTGATATGAGATGGCAGGTATCCCGTGGAATTTGTTGAAGCATACGAAAGTTGATCCAGACAGCACTGTCATTAAAAAAAATCCAACTTTCAAAATACCATTTTACATTTTTAAGATCAAATACTTTTCTTATTGACTTCAATCAAATACCATTATCCAAGTATTCCTACCTAATTACCTATGATTCATTATAAAGTTTCTAGAACTAAAATTCACAACTTGCTACAAATTTTGAGTTTCACATGATAAAGTGACAAGAAATTAGATTTGATGAGACATTGGAGATTATTAGTGTCGACTATAATATGGTGGGTCATATATATTTGTCCTAAGAGGGACAAGCTCCATTAGTCGTAGTAGCACTACTCAACTTTGGAGGTGAAGTGAAGTTTTGATTTTATAAAAGTTATTTTACTATTACTAACTATACTATATAGTAGTAAAAATATGAAACTAATTATGGGGTGACAAGATTAATGACAAATGTAACGGCCAGGGTACGTACTATTTGTGTTTAAGGATTTGACAATGTTGGTGTGACACTTCCAAGTTCTAGCCACACAATAATATTGTTAATCTTCCCAAGACAGAGAAGAAAATAATAGTTGCACATTTAATTAATGAGCTTATGTTAGGTGTGGGTGCGTTGACATTGAAAGTCGATGAAATTAGTGAATACTTAAAAAAGGAGGAAAGTTAATATTACAAAATGGATGGGGTAAAAGGATAGAGATATATTTAGCCATATGAATTACAAATTTATGATATTATGAAATGGATAAAAATAGAAATTAGATGGAAAGTATTGTTGAACCAAGACTTATGGATATGATTATAGTGCTTAAGTGAGTAATTGGGATAGGTTCATTGCATTATATATGTCTTGTTTGGGGAAAAAAACAATCAATATTATTAGTGCTTATACGCCATAAATAGAATTAGATGCAGAAGTTAAAGACTAATTTTTGAGAGAATATTCTTTCAAAAATTAGTCTTTAACTTTTTTAGTCCTGTCCAATTTTAACACACATATATATATATATGAGTTGCTTAGCATGGATATGTTGAGAAAATACAAAAGGAAAACATTATAAGAAGAGGATTTTTTACATTTATGTTTCCTATAAAATGCAAAACACGATTGTCATGAAAAGTTTTCCTTCATTTTAGAAGTGATAATACATAATAAGCATGTCTAACATAAATTCATAGCAACTAAACTAATATTTTTTCTTATATCAAATACCTAAATTAAAGCAAAAGACTAGAAGATGAATAGTAATTAAAAGAGAGGTTGATACCAAGTTGCAAATCTAATACGTAATTGGTAACACCAACAAGAAGTTAGTTGAAAGTGATGTTTATATTAGGCCATTCAATATCCATAGCTAAAGTCATAGACATTAAATTGTGGTTAGTTATTATTAACTACCATCTTAGTTTAGATTTTGATTTCCTCACTTGTGGCTGTGGATGATGAAACACCATGCCTCTTTGAGTCTCAATATCTTTAGATTGTTAGCTAGTTTACAAAATATGTATATATAATTAGTGTACATTTTATATAAAATATATATTTACTATACATATAATAGTATATGTATGACATATGTACTATACATATTCAAAACTAGATTTTCAACCCCAATCCAATTTCTGACCCGGCCTAGGCACCGACTCTTGACCCCACCCCGAAATTTAACTCCTAATCCCAACTTGGGTCTAGACTCCAAATCCCAATCAAGGGTTGGGATTGAGAGTTGTGTCCAAGGTTGGATATCGAAGCTCGAGTCGGGGTCAGGTATATAGTGAGGTTGGAAGAGAGTTTTGAAAAATATTTTTCTTACTTTATGTACGGAAATCATTTTCCTTCATTAAATTTCAAAAAATAAGTCCATTAAGAAAACAATTAAGTCAATCAAACAAGAGAAAATTGAAAAGTATTTTTTAATGAAATGTTTTTTTCATATCAAATACATCCTAGTTGAAACTTTGAAATGTGTCGTTGAAGCTTGTTAAAAAAATTGTGGTTTGTACATGTATTTTACTTGTAAAAAAATTAACATTTTTGGAGTGGAAGTGAAATTCACCCAAACTTTTCAATTGTTTTTAACAAATAAAAATAAACTGCTCCCAAAATCTATGATCAAACGAGAGCTTAATTAAGAATTTCTTGATATTGATTGGATAGAGTAAAAGGAGAAAGCATGAGTTTCGTGACGTATGATAGATTAATGTTTACTTCCTCCATTTTAATTGATGTGATTTAATTTGAATTGATACGAAATTTGAGAAAAAATATGACATATTATAATATTTGTGTAGCTATAACATTTAGAAACATACTAAATCTTTAAACATGTCATAAAATTTGTATAACAATAAAAACTTTTCAATAAATAGAAAATAGAAAATGAAAAGTTAATTAGTTTCAAATATATAAAATATTTTTTTCTAACATGCCTAATAAAACATAATTGTATTGCGTAAACTGAAACGGAGAGAATACAAAATTGATGGGACACCACCATTAAAATATTGTGCTCCCATCCACTTTGAGGAAAGTGACCTTCATGAAGCTTGTCATCACTCTAATAATGTGTTAAAATTGTATTGATCTCTTTTTGCCAATTAAGGCCTCTGATGAACTCCATGGGGCAAGTTTTAAAAATCTATAAGACAAACATGCATGTACTATATGTCATTGATCATTACACACTTTATTTTGTACTAACACAAATTTTGTCCAATCCAAAACATTGAAAGTACTTGATACTATTTCTCTCTATTGTGTCTTGCATTGTCAAGAAGCAATTTCAATGCCATAATACATATATAAAATTCAGCAAGTTTTTTGGTTCAACTATAAATTCTCTCTATTGGTGAATGGATCTTTTTTTCATTTGACAAAAGATCCTAAAGACCAATGAGCAACTGCTATCTGCTAAGGCTTATATTGGCTCACCTATAGGCTATATAACTTTGCACTTGGCCATGTTTACAAGAGCCACAGTGTAAATCATGATACATATATATGCTATTTCTTTATAACAATTGCATGATTTTGACCAAATTTTCTAAACTTAACTAGGCTACCCTAGGCAATATATTTATTGTCAAGGTCCTTTGTTGTTCTATTTCAAATTCAGGGAAAGGGGATCAAGGTGGAATCAAACGCAAATCAATGAGGAAAGTTTAGATAGTCAATCAGCTAAGCAATATTAAATTTTGGACCAAATTTTCTACAAATTGCATAGCATGATATGTTGATAATATAAGGAGATAAGAGTTTAATACATTCTTCAATTAATCTATATATATATATATATATATATATATATATATATTAAAAACAAGAACTTGTCTCTTTATTTGCTTTCTTTTAGCAATATTGAACTTTATTGATTTAGAACATGTTTGGTCAGGCTATCAAAATTAGTTTATTTTGAAAAACGCTTCTTATCAAAAAGTATTTTCAGAGTTAGCAATTTATACTTGGCTAAATCGCTTGAAAGTACTTCTTATCAAAAATGTGTTTTGAGAGAATAGTAGTATGTGCTTGGTTAAACCACTTAAAAAGTTATTTTGTTAGCAATTTGTTTTTGGTTAAACCACTTAAAAAGTTATTTCGTTAGTCGTTTGTGTTTGGTTAATATTTCAAAGTACTTCTAATTCAAAGAAATCTTGGGTGATCCTCATATAAGTTGAAAACTAGAAAGTAGAAACATTCAAAAGGTTTTTTCAAAGAGATGTCTTATTCAAACAACATATGTTACTTTTCAAAATGTTTTGTACTCAACTAATTAAGCTAATTTTCAGACAATTGAACTTGTAATTATGTTCACGTGTTTTCAATCATTTTATTCATGTTAGTTTATCTTTAGTCTTTTTCTTGAAATATTCAAACTAAGATAAGTAAAACTACAACTTTGAAAATCTTATACCTATTGAGTCAATTGTAAGAGAAAATGACTTAGGCACCACAATAAGACAATGTTATAAGTAATTCAATAATAAGCAAATGTTTCTTCATGTGGGCCCTCCAAAAGAGTTCATTTACTAGATGTGCATTACCAATAGTGGATATGTATTCATCTGTTATTTTCTGCTTGAACTATATGTACATCATATCAGCGCTATACCAACAATTTAATCTAAACTATGAAAAAAACTTTATATTAGGTCTAAATACATATATTTCGCTATCAGACAGCATATTTCATACGGGTCAAAAACGAATTCATGTTAAGTCAATGAGCATCACATATTAGTAGGTAGGACCACTTTATTTAGAAATGAGAAGATGAGGCTAAAGATAAATATTACCATATTTGGAACTAATGTAGAGAATCATATTTAAATGTTGTAATCAGTTTGTTCCTTGTTCCTCTCAATTTGGAACCCTAATCTAGTCTGTAAAGTTTATAACCTATGGTCTATGGCTATAAACCTAGAAAATAAAGTGTTTTTTTTTTGTGAACAAGAAGAAAGATGGAGGCATATAAAAGTTTTAATTAATTTCATAGTTAGGTCCACCAATTTATATCAATCCACTATTGTCCATTGCTGAGTTAGGCCCAAATTGGGCCCATGAGCTACTCTCAATGGCCCTACCTCACAATTATATTGATAACAACTCTTGGGCTCACTTGATAAGAGTGGAAAAGGAGAAATTTTCGTATATAGCGATAGTTTCACCCCTAATTACAAAATATAGCGATAGTTTGTGTATTTACAAAATGTAGAAATAGTTTGTATTCACGCCCAAGTGAAATATACTATATCCATATCACTATATACATTTTGTATCGTTGCCAGAAATCACATCACTTCAGTCAAAATTTACTTGTATATCATTGTAGTTTATGATATACATTTGTGTTTCAGGTTTGAATTAAGTAGACACGTGTATTAAATCCAAACTCTAACGATGCGTTGTAATTTTTTAAAATGACACTCTTTTGAATAAATATAGAAAATAATAATTTTCCTTTTCATTTTAACAAAATAGCTTTTTCGAACTAATTTTCTTAACTCCTCCATTGTAGACTATTCCACAATAATCTGTGTATATTGAAATATCAATATTTTAATTATACTATTAAAAATAAAAACGTTTCATAGTTCTCATGTCTTCCTACATAAAATATTAGTATATTTTATTATGACAACAATAACTAATTGAATGAAAGGAGAATGTTTTATAACTTTAATCAATTACTAACATAATTGAGCATCTACATGCCTAGCAAAACGTGAATGTAGTTATTGACATCGTAGACATCTTCCATCTTTAATTAGAAGTCTTTCGGATTTAAGCACAATGAATAGAAAAGAAGTTATTGAAAGTCATGTTCACATAAATGAGTCATGTAATGCGCGAATTCATATTTAGTCGGATTCCAATACAAATACTCCCTCCGTCCACAATTGTTTGGCAGGTATACTAAAAATAGATGTCCAAGATTAATTGTCAATTTAAACAATCAAGAAATAATTAGTCACTTTTTTCCAATTCTGCCCTTAATGATAGTGTAGTTCAATTGAAAAGTTATGTGGATTTTTGGTATTCTTGGTATAGTAGGGTTATATTATTCAAATTACACCTTGTATTAAATTTTCCTTGAGGGGTGTGCATGACCTTACCCTGACAAACAATTGTGGACGGAAGGAGTATCAAACATCAAGTAGGAAAACCCAAAAAAAGTTATTTTTATTTATTTGAAGAAAGATTAGTTGATGCTTTAAAGCTCCACTTGAAGTATATATGCGATGCACCCACTCATTAAGAAGGCTATCTTTTTGTCATCATAAACTATATATCCGTAACCATATAAAATTGCTAATGGCACAACATAATGATTTCCCCTTTTCGTCAACATTATTTTAATTACACTATCATTCTTAACTTTAAATTAAATTAACCACTTCCTCATAAAGAAACTAGTACAAAATTTTATATTAAAAGTTCAAGTTACTTATTATTATTTTTATATATATCCGCTCTCCCTCCTACTAGATCAACGATCATTTTCAGTTTTAAATTAAGAACCATCAAGTATACGTTTTCTGGTCTTATAAACCTTTTTGGTGCCCTTTTGTCATTACCAATCTACTTCCGCATCTATTTGAAAAATCACTTTGTAATTAAATTTTGGAAAAATATTAGGCTAATAATTATATAGTATTTATAATTATAAACGTAATGACCCCATAGTATTTGTCTAAATTATACACCCCTATCTTTGCATTACTCCATAGTATTTGTCTAAATTATCCACAAATACTTTTAGGATAATAATATTTGTTTACCTACCAAATACAAGAAAAATAAGTGAAAAACTCACTTATTTTCTAAAAAACATTTTTCTTTGTACGGAACACACCCTTATTCTCCTTTAGTTTTACTTTCATCATTTTATTTGTAAATTAATAAAGCCAGTATGCCATGGAAAATGATTATATTAGGGCCTAAATAGATTTGTCTACACAATTAAGCATAAAGTTAATTATTAATTAAGAATCTTCATGCAAACACTAATAAAGGTATTGGATTACAGAAGATCATGTGCAATATCCAACTTATAGGGAATTTACCAAAAGATTTTGAGCAGAAGATTTAGCAATGATTTTACCATTTTCAACAAACAATATTGGAGTGATCTCATGATAATAAAGAATCAAAGTTATTCTAGCCAATTCATGTGAAGAGCAAATTAAATACCCTAATAATTATTGTTGAAAAACAAATCCACAAGTACAATGATTCATAATTGATTAGTAACAAGACTGAAAAACATAGAACATGAGGAACAAAACTTCATGTGAGGTTTTTAACATGATTGATGTCACACAGATGTAATGCATTAAGCACCTTTTTGGTCCTATTTTTCTTTGACAATACCCCTATCACACCTCCATGCCCCATCCCAACCCTCAAAAAGTGAAAAATAGTACTACTAATAATCTTTCAAGGATCACTGAGAAGTCGTTTCGTGTGAGGTATACAGTATAATATATAATTTCAGGATAAAATATAGAATTATTTCATTATGTGTTTGGTTGAAGGTATTAGATAGTTTTGGGACTATTTATCTCATTATAATGATGTGATAAGTTATCTCATATCTATGGTGGGATAGCTCATCCTAAAATAATTAATCATCTGATATCTTGTTTCCAACAAAATGATTAAGTGAAAAATAGTAAAACTAATAATCTTTCAAGGGTCATCCAAAGACTTACCGTACGTATCAGAGATGGATTCAAGATTTAAATGGATTCTTATAATAACGTGGATTTTAATATAGTAGTAGTAATTACATTGAGGGTCTATCAAAGATCATCTATCTACCCACATAAACTAGGGATAATGTATGTATACATTTTATTTATTTTCTTCAGATATCGCTTGTGAAATTACATTAAATATTTATTGTTATTACTATAATTAGATTCATATTTAAATATTTACAAATATTTAATAAAATTTTAATGCATATAAGAAATTTCAAGAAATTAATAAATTCATATGAACATTGGAAGTCTTTCTCACAATTTATTCCCATAGGCGCAGAAACGTACGTGAAGCTATAACTATATAAATTTATTTTAAAATTTTATATCTTTTTACTATAATTTTTTGTTTTTAAGATTTCAGAAAATATATATATATAAGAGACTTGAAAAAATCATTTTTCTCCTATTCATATTTGTAAGCGATTATATTATATTATATACTATATATGAGACCATTTCCTCCTCAACTTTTAGACAGAACATAGTTTTACAAAAAAAAATTGTCAAAAAGTATATTTATAGACTTTTAATTTTATTCTGAATAAAATAATTTATAGTTATATAAATATTTTTAGCTTGTTTTAAACAATTAATTCTTAATAAAATCTTTGTTTGTTAATCGAACATCGTGTATAATTATGACAGAAGAAGTAATATATTCTTGTTTCCCTCCATAAGTCATTATTAGCCAAAATTTTCAAATTACTATTTATTGATTTTTCAATGATATCGCATGCTACCTCTCTATGTTTTAAGGCAATAAATATACATACAATTAGTCACTTCATTTTTTTAAAAGATTATTATAAGTTTAATAAGATTGATATATTATCTCCTTTCATAATTAATTTGACCGACAAATTGAAAGTATAATAATTAGTTGATGATAAACAAAGGGACTTGTAGACATAATTAAGCAACATGCATGCCTCATCACTTGTAAATGTAAGTTAGGAGGATTAATTAGTGGATATGAATCATCATTTAGTTGACTAATTGCATGACGACCAAGAAAGTTATATAAGTGGGTAAATAATGTAAAACTTGTTAATTAAGTTGCAAGCTTATCTTAATTAATCAGTAACTAATCCCATAATTACCACTAGAGAAAATCACCAGGCGTGCACAAATTTGCCTTTGACCTACTAAAAAGTATTTTTATTTAAGTTGACAATGTCTTAATTGTTTTTACTTTGATTAGACCTAGCTAGTTTTGCCGAAAGCATTTACAAGATTAATTAATTACCATACATTATGATCAACTTATTGTTAAATAATATATATATTGTACCATTAGTTGAAATAATAAAATCAATTTAATCATCACAAAATTAAGTGGGATCACGTGATAAAGGGAAAAGGTATAAAGAAAGTAAAGTAACACACATAAATAAAAAAAAGAAAACGGTCGTGAAAGTTTTAGTAATATTATTATTGAGAAAAGTATTGAAAATATCTTTGAATTTGGCGTAAATTATTAGTTTCGTTACTGAACAGTCTTAAACTTTTGTACGAGAGCATGAGATTCTTAATAAAAAATCAAGAGAAGTATTGAAAACACCCCTAAATTTAGCAAGAATTTAGAGAGTATATTTCTTTCACGCTACAAGATTGAGGGTATTTAAGTTCAGTTAATAATCAAAATTTCTATAAGAAACTAAAAATAAATGTGTTTTTTTATTAGAAGACTATAGATAGAAAATCAAGGATTCATATGGACTCTTGTCTGAATAATAATTGCAAATAACATGTTTATGAAAGTAAAGCAACTTCACTACGAAGCTACAAATCCCATCAAAAATCTTTTTCATTTCAAGTCCTAAAAGTAATGATTAAAGACGGCAAAAAGTTAAGAACTACTATTTACTAGTTATTATAGTTCCTAGTTTTAGCACTTTGGTAGCTATTTGAAGTAATAAAAAGATACCTATTTTATATACTTATACAGTTATACTATAAAAGAAATCAGACAAACTCAGCTCATCATGAGTATTGTTAATCATTTGTTGACTTAATGTATACATTAAAGCTTAAAAGTATTTATAACTAAAAAAGAAAAGCTTAAGTATTGCTAGCAATAATTATGAATTCACACACAAAGCTTTGAGGTGTCATCTTGTGCTTTCTTAGAGATTAGTTTAAGAGACTTATGAATTTATATAACAATCACGACTTGTGTTATTAATCAACAGAGTAAAAAATCTAAGTGATGTGAAGCATGTTGTCTCTTATATAGCTAATCGCGTATTATGATAAAAAATCCATGGTCGTAAACTTTTCGGAGGATAAGTTAACAAGTGAATGTTCTAATTAATTAGCACTCTTTATGGATGGATCAGGCCTAATTGTTATTTCCATGAATTGTCATTAACAAATTTAACTTAAGAAGCACATTAAGCCATAATCCAATTGTTGAATAATTTGGTACCTTCTTACTATAAAGTTCAATAGTCACTCCACTACAATACTACATGCATTATCTAACCTAGAGCATTATTTTAAGACCATTACATTCCAAATTTAATCTTATCTTATTCTGAATTATGTGTAAAATTAGTGGAAGCAAGAAAGATATTATCAATAACTGAAATTTTCTTTCACTTGCGCCACCCTCACCCCAATCGCCGCCACCCCTATTGTATTGGGTAAAAAGAGGCTCGTATACGTGGTTGTAGGTAAGATGGACACGTGTCACTAGTAGAAAATGACCAAAGAAATCAGCTTAAAAGGATACATCGATTTCGAAGAGATACTTGAAAAAGATTGACTTCAGCAAGTTTCCGAAATGTCAAAGATTGGTTATCATCTAGAAAGGAGTGAGAGCTCGTGGCCCAAAAATGCAGAGGGGCTCATGTCTTGATGACATGTCAGAAAGGATAAAAGGATAGATACACTAGATATGATCGTACGAATATTCAAAGCACAACATAGAAATATTGACGGGCATCACTAACACAATTTCCAAGTGGACGACATTCATTGGTTATAGTACTTTAGGACTCTGTTGGAATTTCTATTGGTTAATCTGGTACCTTTGTAACCTATTAATAGTAATTTTTATACAATTTTAGAGGATTTCGATTCTAACAAATACTACCACAACACACCTCTTGTACCTCAAGCTTTCCATATTTTACTAAATCTTTGCCTTACAACATTTACTCATTATATCATTCTAGGATCAAAAGCAAAATACACTCAAACTCAGGGCCGGCTCTATGTATACAAAAATCAGGCATTGGCCTTAGGCCCCCAATTTTAGGGGGCCTCAATTTTTTACCAAGAATAAATTATGTGTTAATTTTTTAAAGAAAAATATTAATTATTTATGATAAAAAGTATATATTTAAAATTATTATTTTATTCTCTTCAACCCCATTCAAATAGAAGAAATCAAGAAATTATTGTTTTATTTTCTTACACTCTCTCTACTAATACTCACATTATTTTCTTTTTAACTCCTTTTACACTCTCTTCTTTAAATTGTTGATAAGCTAGAGTAATATTCTGTCAAAAATATCAATTAATATTCGAAAAATGTTGAACAAATTGAATTGTAAATTCTTTTTCCATTTCTTCTTAGATTTTCAAGCATTACAACAACCATAGTAAAATGTGGGGTAACCAAATTATCAACTTCATCAAAGCTATGGTTCTAACTCTTATATTTATTTGAAATTTGTCAACTTATTACTTGTAGAACTATGTTAACAATTCATATAATGATTGCCCGAGTAAAATAATATTTTTCAACGTTGAATTAATAAAATCTTATTTAAAACTAATAATTGAAAAAGAAATCGAATAAATCATTTATATATAAAAAATATTAGGCAATACTTTGCATTTAAAAATGTAAGAGAAATAAATTTTAAATAAATGCATGTGAAGTTTATTTAAATTTTAGGCCTCTAATTAAGATTTCGCTTTAGGCCTCCGATTACGTTGAGCCGCCCCTGCTCAAACTACACTGGAAATATGACATATACTCATCATCAAAGCTCCAATGCTTCATACGACTTCTGTTTACTTGTTTTTTTAATCTTTATCTCGTTATTACTTACTTTTATCAACATATTTACCTGTCAATAATTGAATCTAACGAGTTAAGCTAAAATGGATATTATTAACCTCATATAAATTCAACTATACTATTGTTTGTTATAAACACATAGCCCCCCCCCCCCCCCCACCTCCACCCCCTCACTATCACGCGCCATGGTCTTACTCTCACAATGTTTATCAAGATTCTATATAATTATAATAGTATTTTCTATTTATTTATCGAACGCCTATAAACATAGATATTTTAAAAAATACTTATTTTTTATAAAAATATTCTTCTTTCATATCAAACACATCCTTAAAAGTCTTTAGATTGCCCCCATTTTCAGTGCATGTGATTCTTGGCCCTATGATTGATTATATATAATGATTTTTTGTAATGCAATATATGCATGAAATGAGAGTGTTTCTGTCACGACCCACACCGTCGTGATTGGCATCCACCCTAACTCTCCGGTGAAAGAACCACTACTAAAACCCAAATCAAGCAACTAACTCAAAACTAAGACATTTAAGTTACGGAAGCAAGTTAAATACTAAGGAAATAAATAATAAACTCTAACAAAAGTCTAACAATAATAAACTAACAATGCGGAAGTAATGCCTTGAACCTGAAAGTCAATGTACCAAAACATCTAGCAATGAACCAAGTCTAAACAAGAAGGGATACAACCCCAACTAATGTACTAATAACTAATAGAACTGTCTAAGTCCGAAATGTGGACATAGACGAAAGGAGAACTCATAGCAGCCCGGAAGAATTGGCTCACCCTTGAATTTGAACGACGATCACTAATCTCCTAAGCGAGGTATGTCAGTAGCCGCTTGAAGATGCCCTGTACTCAACAAAAATAAGAGCAAGGGCAGAATCAGTACACAACCATAGTGTACTGGTAGGATCACGCGGCTATCCCACTAAGTGCACATAAGCAAGTCAATACAACAATATAATCACATGCATATATCGAACATATACAATATCATCAACATTTACGAACAACGAACAACTTCACATGTCTCAAAATACACAATTATGACAAGTCATTGGTCCTCTCATGGAACCTAAACCCAAACAGTTAGCATAACGGAACGTGGTACCCGATCTAATAATTATGCCGAAACGTGGCAACCGATCCCATAATTATGCCGGAACGTGGCAACCGATCCAAGTTAGTTATGCCGAAACGTGGCAACCGATCCATTCAACACACCACAATCACAATCACAAGTATATCCTCAAGATCATACAATTAAGTCATGATTCCATGCTAACCATCATTCATCTATCTCATTTACAACAAGTGTGATCAATAATGCAACATTCATATACAAACATATATCATAATGAAGCAAGAACAAACATACATCACACAATCATAGAATCACAACCATCACCTACCTCGAAACAAGCTTGAAACCCTAAGAAACTTGATCCTTCCCCTTCCGGATTCGTTCCGCTTGTTCTTGGTCTACAAATAATCAATATAATAAAAGAATCAATAAAAAATCACTAATTACCCGAGTTACTAACAATTCTATGAACCCTAGATCAAACCCATGATCCCAATTATCCAAATTAGGGTTGCTTCCCCCATAGAATCTATAACAAAACCCTCCCCCGTTAATATTCACCCATTCTATTACGTTTTACGGATCGAAAAATGGATTCGGGGAGTGAAAAGCTTACATTTAGCGTCAAGAATGATGAAAAACAAGTAGGAGTCGCCTGGGGTTTGTTCTTTAGCTCTAAAAGTCGAAAAGTGTATAATAAGGTCATTTAAGGGTTTATTAATGACCTTAAGTCGCGTCAAGCCCGCCACAGCGGCCCTGCCAAAGCGATCAAAATTCGGCCAAAGCGAGTTGCACGAAATAGGGAGCTATTTAAAGAATTCCAACATCCCCACTACACAACACACCTCTAACCCACGACGCTCAGAAAATACCCTTAACGCTAAGATCGATTCTGAAGTTCTACTTGCCCGAATTCGATTCCGTAAAGTCGTACGGATTCCTTAACAAGTTATCTAACCACTCAGGTAACCAGAATCATAAATAAATCACCCGATTGTTACCACATTTCCCTACACCTTAAAGACTTCAATTTCGTTCAAATCTGGATTAGGTTGGGAAAATCTAAATACTACGAAAAAGTTTTCCGGCCCCAATTTTTTCCCCGTTGGCATTTCTATAACGACAAGAACAGGTCATTACAATAGATACCAATTTACCCATCACTCGTCCCCGAGTGACAAAACTTAGGAAAATAGGCTAAGAAAGGAATGAAGTAGTACCTGAATCGACGAACAATTGGGGATACTTGTCTCGCATGTCCTTCTCAGTTTCCCAAGTAGCTTCTTCAATTGGACGATGCTTCCATTGAACTTTCACGGACTTAATCTCCTTGGTCCTCAACTTGCGCACATCACGATCAAGAATTGCAATCTGTTCATCCTCATATTGGAGATCTTGTCTAACACAATTGAGTTCCACTTTATTTTATAATCCTTGTCACCATGATACCTCTTCAACATGGACACATGAAATACCGGATGAACACCCAATAGATTATGAGGTAACACCAATCTATACGCTACTGGCCCTACACATTCAATAACCTCAAATGGACCAATGTATCGCGGACTTAGCTTGCCCTTCTTGCCAAATCTCATCACCCCTTTCATGGGTGATACCTTAAGAATAACATTTTCGCCAGTTTGAAACGCCATGTCTCTTACCTTATGATCTGCATACTTCTTTTATCTACTCTGGGCTGCTAAAAGTTTAGCTTGAATACTCATCACCTTATTTTGAGTATCCTTCACTAAATCAACCCCCAAAGGTTTCACATCTCCAGCCTCAAACCATCCTATAGGTGATCTACATCCCCTCCCATAAAGTGCCTCAAATGGTGCCATATAAATGTTGAAGTGATAACTATTATTATAGGAGAACTCACACAAAGGTATGAATTTATCCCAATGCCCTCCAAAATCAAGCACATATACCATCAACATGTCTTCTAATACTTGAATTGTCCTCTCCGGCTGCCCGTCTATCTGTGGATGGAAGGTAGTATTAAAAGTGAGTTATGTGCCTAATTAATCATGTAATTTCTTCCAAAACTTGGATGTGAATTGGGTACCACGGTCTGAGATGATAGAGAGGGGTACCTCTTGCAACATCACTATCTCTTTCACATACACATTAGCCAATTGTTCAGCATTATAATCTATTATTACCGGAATAAAATGGGCTGACTTAGTCAATCTACCAACCACTACCCAAATAGAATCAAACTTCCCCAAAGTCTTGGGAAGACCAACCACAAAATCCATGACTATTCTTTCCCACTTCCATTCCAAAATTGGCATTCTTTGAAGCAAACCTGCAGGCCTTTGGTGTTCATACTTCACTTGCTGACAATTCTGACACTTAGCCACAAACTCTGCTATATCCTTCTTCATGCTCGGCCACCAATAAATTTGCTTTAAATCTCGATACATCTTGGTCACACCCGGATGAATAGAATATCGCGAACCATGAGACTCTATCAACAACTTTTGAATCAAATCATCAACTCGGGGAACACAAATTTTTCCTTTGAAACTAAGTACACATTTCGCATCAAGAGTGGTCTTTTGTGTCTTACCAATCACAGTCTTCTTTCTAAGCTCCTCCAAATTTTCATCTTCAAATTGTTTGGCCTTGATCTCCTCAATGAATGTGGCCCTCACTTCAATACTAGCTAGCACCCCACCTCTTTCTGAGATGCCCAACTGCATTAATTTAGACTCCAAGGTCTGAATTTCCTTAGCCAAAGGTCGATTGGTTACACTAATGCAAGCTACACTACCCATACTCACCGCCTTCTGACTCAAAGTGTTTGCCACTACATTAGCCTTACCCGGATGGTATTGAATGGTGACATCATAATCTTTAAGTAACTTCATCACCCTTCGTTGTCTCAAATTCAGATCCTTTTGAGTGAACACATGCTCATCTGCAAACTACGATGATCAATAAATACCTCACATTTAACACCGTAGAGCCATATCTTAAGAGCAAACACTCCCGCTGCCAATTCTAAATCATGTGTTGGATAATTCCTCTCATGCACCTTCAATTGACGCGAGGCATAAGCTACAACATTCTTATCATGCATCAACACAACACCCAAACCAGAATGTAAAGCATCACAATAAACAATAAAATCATTACCTTCAACCGGTAATGCTAGAATGGGTGCGATGGTCAAGAGAGTCTTGAGCTTTTGGAAGCTCTCCTCACATTTTTCAGTCCATTCAAATGGTATCTCCTTTTTAGTCAAATTAGTCAAGTGAGTGGTAATAAAAGCAAAGTTCTTCATAAATCGATGATAATAGCTAACGAGCCCCACAAAACTCCAAACTTCTGTCACAGAGCTAGGCCGAACTCAATTCTTAACCGCCTCAATCTTTTGAGGATCTACCATTATCCCTTCTTTCGAAACTACATTCCCCAAAAATGCAACAGAAGTCAACCAAAATTCACACTTAGAAAATTTAGCATACAACCTTTGTTTCCCAAGAACGCCCAAAACAATACGAAGATGGTTGGCATGTTTTTCCTCACTTTTCTAATAAACCAAAATATCATCAATAAAGACTATGACGAAAGAATCAAGAAATGGCTTGAACACCCCATTCATTAAACTCATAAAAAGTTGCAGGCACATTAGTCAAATCAAAGGACATGACTAGGAATTCATAATGCCCATAGCGAGTCCTAAACGCCGTCTTTGGCACATCCTCAGGCCTAATTTTTAATTGATGGTAACCAGACCTTAGATCAATCTTAGAGAAAACTGATGCACCTTGCAGTTGGTCAAAAAGATCACATATTCAAAGCAAAGGGTACTTGTTTCGAATAGTGACCCTATTCAATTGCCGGTAATCTATACATATTCTCATACTACCATCATTTTTCTTAACAAACAAAGTTGGGGCACCCCATGGAGAAGCACTAGGTTGAATAAATTCCTTATCAAGAAAGTCTTGGATTTGAGTCTTAAGCTTTCTAAATTCCGTCGGAGCCATACGATATGGAGGAATAGAAATGGGGAGTGTACCAGGCTCTAAATCAATGCATAAATCTATATCTCTATCCGGAGGCATACCAGGCAAGTCATTAAGAAACACTTTTCTAAATTCTGACACCACAGGAATAGACTCAATGGATGGAGCCTCAATCTTAACATCCAAAATATGAGCCAAATAAGCCAAACAACCCTGCCCAATCAATTTCTTATCCCAAATAGAGGATATGATCTTAGTTCACTTAGGCTTGTACATCCCTTCCCACTCTAATTTTTCCCTTCTTAGAATTTCTAGAGTTACGGACTTAGTATTACAATTAAGTATGGCATAATAGGGGGACAACCAAGTCATGCCTAAGATTATATTAAGGTCAGTCATATCCAAAATCACCAAATCAACCCAAGTCTGAAAACCCATAAACAAAATAGGACAAGCACGATAAATATGTGTAACTATGACTGAGTCTTCAACTGGGGTTTTAAACATAGATATGGGCATCAAGTATATCATAAATCATATCAAACTCTAAGGCAAATCGCACAGATACATAAGAATAAGTAGAACCCGGATCAAATAACACATTAGCCATCTGGTCACACACAAGAATAGTACATGTGATCACCACGTCAGACGTCTCTGCCTTATCACCATTTCCTCTACCTTCACGACCTCACTGATTACCTCCTCGCTCACCTTGTGGACGCCCTCGAACTTATTACCATTTCCCGCGGGTACCACTGTTCTAGTCTGCTGCTGCGCGGACTCAAATACACGTGGGTGAGGACAATTTCTCCTCATATGCCCAGGTTCTCCATAGTTGTAACAAGTACGATCAAAAGATGGTCTGCCGCCCATCGAAGGAGCGACTCCTTGGCTATCCTGAAAATTATGAGATGGAGTTTTTGAATAACTACCTACAGAGGCGGGCATAGTGGACTGAATTGGCTTGGCTGCAAGCGTTGGCCTTCCGGACCACTTGGAATAAAAACTTTGAAAGTTACCCGAGTTCTTGGCCCTTTTTGCCCATGCCTTAGCTTGACCGTCTCGCCTAACCCCCTCCACTTTCTTAACATAATCTATTACCTCATTGAAGCTCATCCCTGCAGAATTCATATGAACAGATAATACTTGCAACTCAGAATTTAGTCCCCTAATAAATAACCGAATCATCTCCTCCTCAGTAGTCACCAATTGAGTAGCATATCTAGAAAAAGCATGAAACTTGGCCTCATAAGCATACACAGTCATACCACCCTACTCCAAAGCCATGAACTCATCCTTCTTGCGATCCCTAAAGGTCCTAGGTACATATTTCTCTAGAAATAGAGCATGAAATTGGGTCTAAGTAAGTGGAGGTAAAGTAGAAGATCGACATTCCATATAAGCTCTCCATCACTGCTTAGCCTCACCTTGAAGTTGAAAGGACACGAACTCAACCCCATGTTGATGGACAATTCCCAACTTATGAAGCCTCTCATAGAAATCTAAGATGAACTCATAAGCATCTTCATTCTCAGAACCAAGAAACACAGGAGGCTTTAGCTTCAGAAACTTAGTCAACATTTTATGCTCATTACCAATCATAACAGAACCCAACAAAGGACGAAAAAAACATAATTACCTCCAGTCTCACCCACCTTGGGCTCAGTGCTAGCAACATGAGGATTAGTTGGATATTGAGTTGCTTGAGCAGAAGAAAGCACTCCAGGACTAACCAACACTTTCAAGAATGATATGATCTGTCGAGCTAACATTGGGTTTATGGGAGGAACATCGGTAGTCTCAGTCTGCAGCTCTTCCTCTTGTCCCACATCCTCAACATTCCCAATATCAACATTCTCCTCCTCAATCTCTTCAGGATGCACATGAGGGTTATCATTCATAGTAGCATTCTCAACAAGAGCTCCATTCCCAGCAGGCACTACTCTCAGTGCTGATTTCTCAACTAGAGCATTGATGGAAGCTACGGGCCTAACGTCGTTGAATCTAGTGTTAACCATCTGTGGACAGAAGAGTGAAGGAGGTTAGATACCAATTTGAATCGCCGATTACCAATTGGAATCAAGTCATAGCACGAAACGAGACAAGAGAAAACAGAGAGATTTTCTAAAGTCCTATAGCTTCTCAAAGAAAAGTAAAGGCGTCCTCGTACTGTTTCACGAGACTCTACTAGACTCGTTTCGGTACATTGAGATCAACGAATCTAGGCTATGGTACCAACTTTGTCACGACCCAGACCATCGTGATTGGCACCCACCCTAACTCTCCGGTGGGAGAACCACTACTACAACCCAAACAAAGCAACTAAACCAAAACTAAGGCATTTAAGTTACAGAATCAAGTTAAATACTAAGGAAATAAATAGAGTTCACATAAACTCTAACAAAAGTCTAACAATAATAAACTAACAATGCGGAAACAATGCCTAGAACCTGAAAGTCAATGTACCAAAACATCTAACAATGAACCAAGTCTAAACAAGAAGGGATACAACCCCAACTAATGTACGAACTGTCTAAGTTCGAAATGTGGACATAGACGAAAGGAGAACTCATGGCAGCCCGGAAGAATTGGCTCACCCTTGAATTTGAACGACGATCACTAATCTCCTAAGCGAGGTATGTCAGTAGCCGCTTGAAGATGTCCTGTACTCAACAAAAATAAGAGCAAATGCAGAATCAGTACACAACCACAATGTACTGGTAGGATCACGTTGTTATCCCACTAAGTGCAACATAAGCAAGTCAATACAACAATATAATTACATGCATATATCGAACATATACAATATCATCAACATTTATGATCAGCGAACAACTTCACATGTCTCAAAATACACAATTATGACAAGTCATTGGTCCTCTCATGGAACTCAAACCCAAACAGTTAGCATACCGGAACGTGGTACCCGATCCAATGTTTATGTCGAAACATGGCAACTGATCCCATAATTATACCGAAACGTGGCAACAGATCAAAGTTAGTTATGTCAAAACGTGGCAACCGATCCATTCAACACACCACAATCACAATCACAAGTATATCCTCAAAATCATACAATTAAGCCATGATTTCATGGTAACTATCATTCATCTATCTCATTTACAACAAGTGTGATCAATAATGTAACATTCATATACATACTATCATAATGAAGCAAGAACAAACATACATCACACAATCATATAATCATAACCATTACCTACCTCGAAACAAGCTTGAAACCCTAAGAAACTTGATCCTTCCCCTTTTGGATTCGTTCCTCTTGTTCTTGGTCTACAAACAATCAATATAATACGGGAATCAATAAACAATCACTAATTACCCGAGTTACTAACAATTCTATGAACCCTAGAGCAAACTCATTATCCAATTATCCAAATTAGGGTTGTTTCCACCATAGAATCTATAACAACCCCCCCTAATCAATATTCACCCATTCTATTATGTTCTACGGATCGAAAAATGGATTCAGGGAGTGAAAAGCTTACCTTTAGCCTCAAGAATTGTGAAAAACGAGTAAGAGCCGCCTGGGGTTCGTTCTTTAGCTCTAAAAGTCAAAAAGTACATAATAAGGTCATTTAGGGTTTATTAACGACTTTAAGTCGCGTCGAGCCCGCCACAACGGCCACCACCTCCCTACAGCGGCCCCGCCAAAGCGGGTTGCACGAAACATGGAGCTATTTAAAGAATTCCAAAATCCCCACTTCACAACACACCTCTAACCCACAACGCTCAGAAAATACCCTTCACGCTAAGATCGATTTCGGGAGTTCTACTCGCCCGAATTCAATTTCGTAAAGTCGTACGGATTCCTTAACGAGTTATTTAACCACTCATGTAACTAGAATCATAAATAAATCAACCAATTGTTACCATATTTCCCTACACCTTAAAGACTCTGATTTCGTTCAAATCTGGACTAGGTTGGAAAAATTCAAATACTATGGAAAAAAATTTCGTCCCCAAATTTTCTTCCGTTGGCATTTCTATAACGACGGGAACAGGTCATTACAGTTTCCAGACAAAGATTCTGGTACTCACTCCATATTTACTTGATTAATAATAATGTATACAATTGTTTAATTTGGTCATTTCTATACCTGCATTCACTTGGTACTTTATCTCAGGGCGAAGCTACAGTATAATTCACGAATTCTGCTGAATTCAATAAATTTAATTGAAATACTATATATCTATTTTGTGAAATTTATTTATTTATATATAAAAACTAATAATTAAATAAAAAATAATAATTTAAATCTTGACTTCGAGTATTATTTATGTACATGGATATCTTTATCCCACTGGTAAATAATGATTGCTAGGCTCCAATTAAATAAGTTAAGTAAGAACTTTTTATTGCTTACTTTAAAATAACAAAAAGTTACTTTATATCCCATCTAGCATCATTTTGCACAAAAAATGGTATCTAATTGATAAAGACATGTCTACATGAAGGAAAAGAGAAAGCAAAAAAATTAAATTAGTGCACATATAAATTTTCAAGTCATAATTTATTCAATTAACAATATATGTGAACTTTTTTTAAATGAAAAGTTTATAAATATAACTTTATAATGACAAATTGAGAATCATTCTTTCCACTTCCTCTCCTCCTTTGTGAAGTATCTTATATATATATATATAAGACAGAAAATTAAATCAGAGTGGGAATATATCATGTCTTCCACTCTTTTTCTTTCTCAATTTGTTTAAATAATTATAATTTTTAAGCAGTTTTCCTTTTTGAAACTAATTATTTGATGAGCCCTTTAAGTTCCAAGAGATTGATTAGACAGCAGTAGGGACTTAACTTTCTTGTGAATATTTGTATTTAATTTCAAGCATCCCCACTTACCTCAATTTGTCACTTATTTTTAATATTAATAATAATAATTTGCTAAGAAGGTTAGAATTTCTAAGTTTAGCAAACACTTGGTCATTATAATTAGCATATAGTATTAGTTAATTAGATGTTTAAGTAATTAGGGGTGGATTATTTTTATAAATAAATAAGCTTAAAAACTCACTATTTTCTTGATTGGTTACTTTATCTTTATTTGTAATTTGTGCCTTTTACAATATAAATAGAGATGCTTCACAACTAATTAATTAATTTGAGTGGGTATTTTTTTAATTTAATTAACCTATGTAGATAAAGATATATTAGCACAATGCAAGTAAATAAGTTAAAATATTTGGTCTAAATTGAACTTTCTGTCATTGTTTTATGTACTTGTTTGTTTTGTTTGTGTTTTCACACTTCTAGTGATAAGCTAGTTCTCAAGTTAGCCTAGCTTCTAATAATGACCAAATACAATGTAAAGTTCCTTTGAGGCTTTCTTTATTTTAATTTATAACATTTCCCTATTCAATCATAGACAAAAATACTAAGATGATTTCTTCTCATTTGTCGTATTCTTGGTGGTCAGAGTAATTGATATTTGTTATTGATGGAAAGTGATAAAAAACATATCCCTATTCATTGTTTAGTTTAAACACTTTCAATATATATATAACCATATAATTATTTATGAAGAGAGAAACCCAACGTTCGAAATATTGTTTTTGGTCGGAAAGGAATTGCATTTTATATAAAATAAAAATAAAAATGTAAAAAGAACTAACTAAGTACAAAAACAATCTTTATATAGTGGCTTGACACAAATTCCATTTTAACAAAAAAAAAAAAAGGAATTGCAAAAGGATCTAACAGTTAGTAGTACTTTTTTCCCAAGATCTAGAACTAATTCCACCACCGTTTAATATTATTTGGCTCGTGTTGATCTGACATATTTTTTTAAAAAAAAATTAATTAGAAGTGCATTTTATTACATTAATTTTATTAATGATATTTTGAAATTTTAAATCTAACTATTATCATTTTGTGTAGTTATTTAATGGTAAGATTGATATGAAAAAAAAAATTCTTAAAACTATCTTGATTTACTAAAATAAACAAGTAAAATGATTTTTGTTATAGGAGCCAAATTAAAAAATTCAAATTAATTATTTGTTTATATTTATTTAATAATTGTATGCCTACTTAATTATTTATCCAATGTCCAGAATATATGTCTTGGCATTGTTAAGGCATTTGAAATATCAATAGTATTATAGTATATTCATTTCAATAGTACTCAGTTCTCAATGATGCCAATATGATATACATTATATACAGATATGATATCATAAAGGACGATTCATTCCTTAAAAGGAAAGCTTAGTCATTTATGATACCCGCATGGTATATATTATATATTGACAGGTTATCACAAAAGAGTAATTCATTTTGTTCTCTTATAGAAAATTTCTCGAATTTTATGATTTTCATATGGTATATCATATACTATTAGGGTATCATAAGGACCGATAGTTCATTCCTTCAAGAAAACAATCGGCCCCTCTATGATACCAACATGTTATATATCATATAATGACGAGGTATTATAGATAACCAATTCATTCTATCACTACTCTATCCTCTATAATTCTCATAGTATACATCAAATATTGAATATACATAATTATACAACATATACACTATAGTGTGTGTGTGTTTCTTTGCTATATGGGCCACACAAACTAAACTTCTCTAGTCCCATTGTGATCCATTATCTGGCCTCTAGAGATCACATTGGGTTTGGATCTTTAATATTTTTAGTTAGCTAGCTAAAAGTAACTTTACCCACCTAGACATAGTAGTTTGTAGGGAAAATTAGCAAACTAGTCACAATCCCTAACTTAATTAGTAAAAACATTTACACTTTAAAATAATTATTTAAAATGTCAAAATGTCAATATTTTAGAACATAATTTGTATCCAAATACTATTACTTGTCTTTCCTTTTATTTTTCAAAACAGTCCAACATGAAATACATTCACTACCCATTTACACTTCTTCCTAGGCTTTAATACCATTCAAAAAAAATTTCATCTTTCACGTTTTCAATTTTTTTTCTCTTTCATCAACTTTTCAGTTTTTACCATCCCCATCATTCCCATTTTTTCATTTTTTTCTCTTTCATAAAATTTTCACCATTATTCTCTCCCTCATTGTTGAAGAAGAACTAATTATTCAAGTTCATACCAATTTGTTCAGATCTATCAATTAATTCAAGAAATCTCTCAATTGATAAAGGTATTTTTGAAGTCATCATTTATTTTGCGAGATTTCATGAGATTTTGTTTTCAAAATCACAAATTATGTTGAATTTTGGATTGTATGTATTACGGATTTTCCGTCATTTTTTTAAATTTTTATGTGAGTTTGTTAACATACTAATCAAATATTTATGCATTTTGGATTTTTAGTATTTTAAATACTATTGTTCGATTTTTTTGTGATATTGTTTACATATTTGAGATTTAGTAGATTGTTATTTGTAGTAATCTAAATTAGCATTCATACATAATATATTGTTTGATTTTTTTATATATTCATATTTAATAATTTTGAATTTTGCTTATAGGGTTACTAATGCACAAGTGAATACAGATTCAGATTTGGGTTTGGTGAAAAGAATCGGAAAAAAGGAACATAGCAGACGAAGAAGAAAGAGAGAGTCAGAGAAGAAGGTTGCAAAATTGTATTCATAACAGAATGGTATTCGTATTAATTTTTGTTTGTCAATTGTTTTTCTTTTACTCATCATTTGTATTTTTATTAAGAACATTGTATTTCTTTTTTAGTTTGTAGTCATTCAAATAAGTATGTCAAATGGATTTGTATTTTTAAGCATTGATGTATCCTATTTTTTAACAATCAATTTGTATTATTTTTCTTTAGAATATTGTATCCTTCCTCAACATAGTGTATTATTTTCACTATGTATGCTATTTGTTTTCCAGAATCTTGTATCCCTATTTCTTTCATAGTCAATTTGTATTTATTTTTTTAGAATATTATATCCTTCATCAACAGATTGTATTATTTCCACGACATATGCTATTTTTTTTCTTCAGAATCTTGTATCCTTTCATAAATCATATTCAAATGTAATGATTTGATTATGTTGAGATACAATCAATAATATTTTTGTAATACAAATAAAAGAAAAACATATTTGGCAAACAAGTAATACAATTTTGATCACTGAAATACAATTTGTAGTTTTCACTATGAAAGTAAAAAAATCAATTTTAATTTGAATGGTAAAGTGAGCACATAAAATGTAAAAATTATTGGTATACAATTATAATGAAAACATAATAAAAAGGAAAGTTTATCCAATCGAATGAAAAAGGGATTTTTTTTTTTTTTTGAAATTGTAACTGATGAGAATTTTAAGTGATATGTTCTTTTTAAAAAAATATTATCTCCCTTGATTTTCTCCTTTCTAAATAATTGTAATCTTGAAAATCAAACAAATAAAAAATACATAAATCAAATACATAACAAACTAAAATATTGACATTTTAGATAATTATTAAAAGTGTGACTAAGAAAACCCATTAAATATCAAAATATTGACATTTTGAAAAATTTTCCTAATTTGTACTCATATATTTCATTTTATATGACACTTTTTTTAGTCTGTTATAAAAATAACGTTATCTTACTATATTTAGATATAATTCAACTTTAAATTTCTCGTTTATCCTTAATGAAATGATTTATAGTCAAACAAATATCTGATGATTGTTTAGATCACACGTTTCAAAAATCTTCCTTTTTCTCTTGAACACCGTGTCAAATTAAATGACGCCACAAAAAATGGGACCGAGAGAGTAATTTCATTTAGTGTATATTCAACATATAATACGTATATAATTAGTAATTGTGATTAGTATACACAATAATTATACATAGATTATACATTAATGTTACACTATATACTGACTAAAATTTATTAAAATAAAAATAAATACTAGTGTTACTTATGGTTGTGGCTTTGTTGGGAAATATGTAGTGTAAAATTCCCTATTAATAACTAAGAAACCCATGAAAAAAAAGGCATTTATGAGGGATTCAATTTAAAGTAAATATATACTAGTATTATGCAATTTGTTGGGCTAGTATGTAGTTTAATGTTGCTCATAGGTCCATAAAAGATTTAATATTGAGGACTAATGGACTTGAATATCACATTGGTACAATCTGCGACATAATCGAGTAGAGATGAAATGTAGCGGTGTGGAGCGGGTTGAGCTTAACCTCGATAAATTTAAACATGTTTTGTTTCATTCCGCATAATAATTTTTTTTCTTTTAACCCACCTCGTACAGACCCGCCCGCATGAATCCTCCCGCATAATACTTTTTATATTATTTAAAAATTAAATTTGAAATTAAAAATAAAATTCATTTTCTCATTAAGTTGTATTAATTTAATAGATAGTGACTTAAAATTTTATTTTATAGAGGTGAATTGGGAAGCATGTAGTGTAAGAAACCAAATTAGTTTTGATTGAACTATTTTCATTTATTATCTTGAATACTTTAGTAACTTTAAAGAACATATCTTAATAAATAATATATAATGAACTATCACTCTTATAACATATAAAATGTTAAAATTAAGTTTGAACTCGCATAGAGACGCAACCCGCCCCACATTAAATTTTAAAAAACTGACTTCAACCCGCCCTGCACAACATTAAAACCATCCCGTCTCGCATCTGCCCCGCCCCATCGTCATTCCCATGCGGCTATACTCGAGTAGGTAATTAGAATTTGCAGCCATTCTTTAGTAAGCTCACAAAAAAAAGAGTTAAATATTATAGACTCCAACAATTTTTTTTATGTACCATCTATTAAGTGATTAATAGTGTATCTTTTATGTGGTGAGTGTGGATTCATCATATAAATAGTCTTACCTTATTTGAATATGAGGCATAGTTATAATTGTTATCGTTGTTTTTGTATCTTTTTTGTACTGTAATAATTACAGGATGTAAGTAAAATATTAGTGAGCTATACGAGCCTACTACTCAGTACTTATGAACATTGTGTATGTGGATTTTTTATTAAATCATTAAGAATGTGAATTTACTAGCACAGTTAATTCAATTCTTGACCACATAACTATTTTTAAATTAGAAGTATTTTATACTAAGAGGTGTTTGGATTGGCTTAAAAGTTGGTCAAACATATTTTTAAGTCAGTTTTTAACTTCTAGAAGTGTTTGGCAAATATAAAAAATGACTTAAAATAAGTCAAAATGACTTAAAATAAGTTGGGAAGTGTTTGGTAAGGTAAAAAAAAATGACTTAAAACAAGTCAAAAATCAAAAGTAGGTCACCCCCCTACTTTTTATTTTTTTGACTTAAAAGTCATTCCAATTTGATTTTTTTTATTTTTGGCTTAAAAGCTACTTTTTAAGTCAATCCAAACGGACTCTAAATATTTCTACATTCACAAGTAGGGGCGGACCCACATGGTCTCCCGGGGGTTCACCCGAACCCGCTCGACCAAAAATTTCATTGTATATATAAAGTAATTTTTTCTGAATTTATGTAGATATAATAATTTTGAACCCTCTTGTGAATAAGAAGTAAGTTGTAGCGTAGTGGTAGATCTCCTTTTAGATTGGCTCTCATGTCGAGGGTTTGAATCTCATTGTGGTTATATTCTTTTTTTTTTTTCCTTCTCTTCATAGTTTCAGGACCAATCTTTCATGTTTTTTGAAAAAAAAAAGAAGAATAGATTTAAACCCAAAAAAATTCAAACGTGCTTATTCACACGTTTATATTTTTTATTTTTTAAACCCCCTAAATGAAAATCCTAAATCCGCCACTCATAAGACTGACTTTCATCCTAGATCTCTTGTTAACAATATGTTTTTATTCTTTCGTCTAGTTTATTATTTTAAATAAATTTAAATTCGAGTGAAGTTAAGCTTTAATTTAACATATAAAATTTTATTTGTCGAACACACAAGCAATTTCAATTCAATATTCCACAAAAGGAAGAAAGGGAAAATTTTATTATCGAATCTTTTGTCTTACTCCACAACTGCCTCTCCTTAAGTTAAACCCCCTTACAAAATAATGTTTAAAGACTATTTATAGGTGTAGAGTGTAGAATACGTCTTAATTCACCCCACTTTGGCTCCTCTTAAATTCTTTAAATCATCATGTCATAATCACCACCATCCTTTAATCATATTATGTGAGCATAATTTTTAATCATTATTCAATAATTGCATATTCATTATTGAATTTAGTTTTCCCGTTGTCTTCAACAATTTTGTCCAAATTCCCACATTTTTGAAATGTCTAAAAGTTCTAAAATATGAGGTAAATAATAACTACTCGAATTATCTAACTTGTATTGTTAAAAAAAAATATAGCTCAAGATTTACATTACAATTTTTTTGTCCAAAACACAATTTGATATACAGTAATATATATTCGGTATACATTAATATACAAACGTTCATATATTACATTTTTATAAAAGTATTTAAAAACTTGGTATACACTAATATACAACACAAAATTATAAGAGGTATTTATAAATCCATATATAATATATCAATTATTATACAAAAACAGAATTTCGTCAAACATTGCCCGCTTGATTTCTCTCAAATGACAAGATAGAGTCTTTTATCCCCAATAGGTGAGACATCATGAATTGAATTTGATAGTTTTTTTTTTTTGAAAGCAGCCGACACTTTGCTCTTGAATTTTGCATTATTAATCCGTTTGTAATTTGTGATTTTTTGGAGTTGTAGATGGAATTTTGAGACGATTCACATTATGTTGGATTCGTCTCTTCAAGATCTATCATTTGGCTCGGAGTTTGGATTTTTTATAGTCCGAGAGGGGCTATGGCCTCATGGCAACCCTCTACTCTCTAGGGCCCTTAACCTCCCCCGAATTAAGTGGCCATTAAAAACCTTGATTGAATTATGTAAAATAATTTTATGGACCTCACTATAGTGTAATTATCTCATAAATATATACAATCATTTTAACAAAAACAGGAAATCCACATACATAAACTTAAAAAACAAAAAAAATAATAAAAATGGATACATAACATTTGGTAATTAGTAGTAGTAGTTGCATACTCTTTCTTACACCAAGTTATCAAAATCCTACAAATATTTTATTCAAACTAAAAATGTAATTTAAATTAAAGTACTACCACTAGAGTTAGTGAAATAAGGTTTCACATATCTCTGAGAAAACCTCAAAAATAATCTTGTGAAAAGAAGGTGAATTTAATGATAAAAAACAATGCAAAAGCCTTTGAAGATCTTTGAGTCCAAAGATTTGTTTTTCTACTATCATCTCTAGCATTGATGTTCTGAAATCATTGTATGGATCATTTGTGTTCTTCTCTACTGCAATGCTCTCTTCAATTCTTCCATCAATTACAATTTTAAACTTACCCATTTCATCAGAGCTAGTTGAACTTGATTTCTTGATTTTCCGGCGACATTTGGTGGTTTTCCGGCGAGTATCCCTAGTAAAATCGCTGTAATAATCGAACTTTTCAAGCGGGATGGTTTTCCGGAGAGTTCTTCTGCTGGATCTTGGGGATGTTTTATTGCTGGTCTGTCCTCTGTTTTGCTCTGTTTTTGAGGTGGTGAAGTCAAGTTCGTTTATTGATTTAACCCATTTTGACTTGTCTAAATTTGAATCCACTCGCCCGTTTATCCTTGACAATTCGGAAGAAGAAGGAATCATTTCGGATTCCTTCTGATTGGCTGTTCTGCTGGTCTTTCCTCTGTTTTGCTCTGTTTTTGAGCTGGCGAAATCTAGCCCGTTTATTGATTTAACCCATTTTGACTCATCTAAATTTGACCCAACTCGTCCATTTGTCCTCGACAATTCGGAAGAACAATGACTCATTTTAGAACTGTACTTTTTCCGACAAGTTCCACCTGTTTCCCGGGAAGTTTTGCTGGTTTCTCTTCTGTTTTGCTCTGTTTTTGAGTTTCCATTTCTTGATTTAACCCATTTTGACTCGTCCAAATTTGACCCAACTCTCGAAACAGAATTCACTGACAACTCAGAAGAACAACGACCCATTTCAGAACTCTTCTGATTGTACATTTTCCGACAATTGTCATCCGGTTTCCGGCGAAACGACTCGGAAAAATAACCAGAAGACAAGCTGAAAAAAGCATCCTCTGTTTCATCATTTTCTCCTTCACTACTAAACCACCCGCTATTTGATGAAGAACTCTTCATAAAAGTGTTCTTGTTTGATTTGGATTCTTGAGTTTTGATCGACGAATTGGTTCTCGAAGAAACTCCGGCGAGAACATTATTATGGAGAAATTTAGAGTTTTTGGAGATAATGAATGAGTTTTCAACAACATCTGGTATATTTCGAAACTGACAAGAAGTGAAAGAGGAAGGAAACAGACGAGAGAATTTGTTTACAATATGATTATCCATCATCTAATATTTCAAAAAAACTGTCATCACTTGCATGCATATTTATAGTAGGTAGAGATAGAAAATTATGAAGATTCATAGGATTGGGACTGTTGAAATAAATATAAAAAAAGCAATATCTATCCGTTTTTTGGAGTTTGTTGTTTGGTCTAAATTGGTTCGAGAATACTCTTAACACAGAGTGATATTATTCGTTTTGAAGCCAACTTTGTATTCAATATCTTATAAGTATTTTTTCTATCTATCAATGTGAGACTTTATTCGCATATCAATAATTTTGCCTTCAAACTAAGATCCATATGATGAGTCAGAGAGTTAATGTGTCTATACAGTCAAGCTCAAAGGGTGTGTACGTGTCTTTAAAGCTAAGGGTAAATGTCATAAATCGGCCTATAAACAGGCAAAGATACTAAGTTGGTCCGACTGCATGCCAATGTCATCTTCATACTTGTCCCGTCAAATCATTGACTCTGATACTAGATAATGTGCTAAAACGGTCCATGAATACTCTTAATTGGGTTTAATGTTGTCCTTTATTTGTCAAACCCACGCAATTTTCTCAAAAATCTCACACCATTAAGAGTATTTTACATCTTATAAATAACTTCGTTTTTCTTTTCTACGACCAATATGAAATTTTGGTCACGCACCAACATTTGTCACTACTTGATCCAAGCCTATTTTAGTAAGTTAATTGGATTATTCAATTTTAGAGGAATCATACCATCGTTAAATTACTTCACACCTAGACACCTCGAGGTAATGAAAATGAACTCCCTTTCGACCTATCTTGTATTCATAGTCTTTTGATTTAAGTAGTCATCAGCCTTTTAATACACACATCTTTCAAAATACCTCCTTAATTTAGAACAACGTCAAGCTGATACATACGATAGGCAAACAAAAAAACCCTCATTTCATAGTGTTTAGAAAATGCAAGTTGATCAAGAATTGGATAGGAGAGGATATAATTCTGTACATTTAATTTAATTGGTTGGTGTAGTTTAAGTTTATTCTTAAAAAGTTTAATAAAATAAAAAGTATAGAAGATGAAATTTGTAGTCCACATATATTCAAACTTGTGAATTGTAAATTTATGAAGATGTGTATCACATACTCACATGGGAGCAGTAGGATTGAATCATTCCACCTCATTTATACACATGATAATCCCCTCCCTTTTTTTCTTCTTTTAAATAATCTTGCATTAATTTTTATTTTTTTTAAATGAACAATAAAAGTAGGGGAATTCAGAATATTAACGCCAAGTACGTTACTTAATATAGAAACTTCAAATCTTTTGAAATAAAATTAGTTCCATTGAAAAGTAAATTAATTTTAAAATAATTCATCAACTCATTTAATTGGGTGGAAATGTTTTGTATTGTCATCAATCATCATTGTTCAAACTTTGATCACGTACATGATTACAAATACTAGATGGAATTAGGACATAGAACATTTTAAAGATTATTATTACATAAAAATTTTAAGTTTGTTGACACAAAATTTATATATTTGAAAATAACGTAAAAAATATTGTAAATCATAATATTTAAAAGAACATAAAAAAATCTCAATCAAATAAAAATTTATTTTAACTTATAAATTTCAGAAAATATCATATAGATTAGGACAGAGAAAACAATACGTGACGATTCTTTCAGTTCTGCACAACTTGAGTAATCCATTTCAGTATTTGGAAGCAATCTATGAACCTAAAAAGGTGATAAAAATAAAGAAAAAGCCAACATGACATAATTAGCAACAAGAAGATAAGGGGTTTCTTGATTTCAGGAAAATATCCTTAATATTGGCATTTATTTAAGTTTTAATGATGTGAAATATGACCAGCTAAAATTATAATCTTCTTTTATAACTAAATACTTCAATCTATTTCATATTAACTGATTTTTTAAAAAAAAAAATTAAAATTTAAAATAAGTGAATTGTTCAAAATTCAAGATAAATAGTTGAATATTTTTCCATTTTTTTCTTTTAATCTCATTTTCTTAATAAATATGCATTGCCTCATAATTCACTTAATATAGAGTAGAGAGAGTAGTATTTGAAATTTAATGGATTATCTAACTTAGAGGGTTCATTAAAATGGCAAAATGATTTCTATCATGAATTTCTCCGTTTCTAAAGCTTGAACTCAAAATAATCGATTTTGCAAAAGGGTCACTGTCATCCACGACTAGTTAGAAAGAAATGAATATTTTTTCATCGCGAATCAATAAAAAAATTATTTCTTAAAATATGATTTTCTCACTTATTTTCTATCGAATCAGATCACTAAAAAAATGCAGTGAAAAACTTCCTATTTTTCCTGTTTGACAATATTATTACTATTTTTTTCTCATTTAATTCAATCAAAATTAGTGAGAAAATAGTGATTTTTTAATAGTGAGCCTACCATGCCCGTTGATGTTAATTTTTACTTTTATTTGGTTCCTTCATATTCAAATTAATCTCAAACTATTGGTTTATCACATGCAGAATATAAATCTGACCAAACTTTGTAGCTTGTGATTGAATAGGCATTTTTGGGAAACAAACATCCAAAAAATATTATTACTCCTCTTTGATGTTTTCTGGCCTAGTTGTCTAATTCATTTCAAACGTACACCACAAGTCAAGATTATACTATACCTTCATCTATCCAATAGTAAAATTGATTAGACATTATTTTGGACGGTGGTGAAGTCAAAATTTTCATTAAAATGGTAATGCAATTAATTCATGCTTACCTAAGCGTCAAATTCAAAACAATGCAACTACAAATGTTAAGGAGTTAAAGGGTAAAAAACGCATTTAAACTATATCATTTTTTTGTGTTTCATACTTGAACTATTGAAAGTGAGTTTTCTACCTGAACTATCACTCAATAGTTAGCGACACCCTGACTAATTTCTGATGATGTGTGTACACTCTCTCTTTTGTTTGAAAATTCTGTCACGTGGGAAAATAATTTCACCGTGACAAATCTAAATAAATTTATATTAGGCTAAAAGCTAAAGTTAAAACTATCACCGCATAAATTAGTTTATTCCAACCGTGATATCCACCATCTTCTTCTCCACTTTCTTAGTCGTAGTGTCGTCTTTCTCGTGACACTGATATCTCCGACTTGAAAGGGGAGAGTTTAAGGTTTAAAGAAGTTAGTTAAAAATATATTTTAACTAATTAATGTGTCAGCAAATAGAGTCATTAAATATGTTAGGTGGACGGAGATCTTAAGGAGAAACTTGCTTAGAAGCATTTCTAGACAAACATTTGGTCTAGTCAACATCTAGATGTGTTGCGCTAACTACTGAGTGACATTTCATATATAAAATTCATATTCTCAATAATTTAGATATGAGACTCAATAAAAGGATGAGACGCGGGACAGAGTTAATGCGCGGTTGGAGGTGTGGAGGCAAACGCTGGAGTCCAAAGGGTTTAGGTTGAGTAGGACCAAAACAGAATATTTGGGGTGCAAATTTAGCGATGGGTTGGATGAGACAGATGTGGAAGTGAGACTTGCCGCACAAGTCATTCCTAAGAAGGAAAGTTTTAGGTATCTTGGGGCTGTAATCCAAGGGAGTGGCGACATCGACGACGATGTCACACATCGCGTTGGGGCTGCTTGGATGAAATGGAGGCTTGCCTCTGGAGTATTGTGTGATAAGAAAATTTCACCGAAACTTAAAGGTAAGTTCTACAGAGTGGTAGTTAGACCGGCCTTGTTGTATGGAGCGGAGTGTTGGCCAGTTAAGAACGCACATGTTCATAAAATGCATGTTGCGGAGATGAGGATGTTGAGATGGATGTGTGGACACACTAGGAGCGACAAGATTAGGAATGAGGTTATCCGGGAGAAGGTGGGAGTGGCCTCTGTGGTGGACAAGCTGAGGGAAGCGAGACTGAGATGGTTTGGACATGTGAAGAGACGGAGCGCAGACGCCCCAGTGAGGAGGTGCGAGGTAATGGTGGTAGAGGGTACGCGGAGGGGTAGAGGTAGGCCCAAGAAGTATTGGGAAGAGGTGATTAGACAAGACTTGGCTATGCTTCACATTACCGAGGACATGACTCTAGATAGGAAGGAGTGGAGATCGCGTATTAAGGTTGAAGGTTAGTAGGGCTAGCGTGTGTCTTCCCTTGAGAGGGTTTGGGTTGTTAGCGTTTGGAGTAGTCCTTACCTTATGCTGTTTACTGCATTTCACTCCCTTTATCTTTCTTGATGTTATTGTCTCATTTGTTGATTATACGCTATCTTTTGTTTTGGCTGTTTTGCTTTATATATATCTCTCCTGTCACTTTGAGTTGTTGTTCTAGAGCTGAGGGTCTCCTGGAAACAGCCTCTCTACCTCCATGAGGTAGTGGCAAGGTCTGCGTACTATTTACCCTCCCCAGACCCCACCTAGTGGGATTTCACTGGGTTGTTGTTGTTGTTGTTGTTGAGACTCAATAAAAGAAGATATTTTTTCGATTCTTAGCTCAACGGTAAATGCCTACAAACTAATTCATGGTACTAAATTAGCTTGGCCTACTCAAGTTATTTTATTTATTTTCTTCTTTTTCCTTTTCCAACTTTTGATATCTACTTCCATTTCAAATTGTTCATTAGATTATAATACTTGAATTAAGAAGTTACAAATAGATATAGATTAGAGTAAATGAGCTCAGAGGAGAAAACTCCAACACGTAGCAACTCATTTTTTATGTCAAAATGTCAATATGCCTTTGTCTTATGCCTAATTCCTTATATTAAAAGACAAGCAAATTACTATTTTAATTGACCTTTTCATAGGAATCCCTAACCCCACCCACAGAAAAAGCACAAGTCTAAAGATACAAAATAAAATATACTATGTGTTTAACCAATATTATAATATTTATACTATTAGGTAACTTATTTTTTATATATATCAAGTAATTTATCTTAGTTTTCAAGTACTACACTAAAGAAATAAAAGTTCTTTTCTTTATCACCGCACAAATCAGTGTAAAGTTTGTACTAAAGAATATGATTTTTCCATTCATATTTTTATTGAATTAGTTTACTGAAAAAATGCATGATGGAAGATAGATCCTCAAAACTTTCTAATTTTTTCGTATGAAAATATTATTATTTTTCTTTTCTCACCAATTCAAACAAAATATCCATGCGAATAGTCACTAAACATTTTTCAGTAGAAAAATATTGTAGTACTGTAATTTTTAATAGTGTTAAATGTTAATCCCATTTTTTTCTATGAATTATCAATAAATATATTTTAGGCGACTTGATAGTGTGTAAATCTGATGCATATTAAACTCGTTTAAGTTATATGACCGTTACACTATTAAGTCATCCAGAAAAATATATATAATTGAAATTTGTAATCTTGAAATAAGTTAACGTTCCTCGCTATAACAAGTAAAGCAATGTGATGATATAATCAATTTTCTCTTACACTAACAAACTATATATAAGTATATAACCAATTAACCTCATATATATTATGAACTGAAAAATTTAAATGGAAAGGGCATCAAAAATATGAAAGAACTTCCAAGAATATAGGACCAAATAACCACAAGAAATTGTGTTTTGAAAACTTCATATTCATATCCAACCAAAAGCAAAAAGACATTATACTTGTTGGCTTCATTTTTCCATGATATATATTGAGTTTACAAAACTTAATTTACTCATTATTGCATTCATGTCAGCTCATTTTTCTCCCACAAAATGCCTTAATTTTGAAATTTCAAAACGCTTGTTAACCTAATTTTGTATATTTCCTATTTGTCCCTCTTAAGAATTTTGACTTATGGGTGATTTAGGGTTATGGATTCTTGAGTTAATTTTGTCTTTTACATTATGTAGTTATTCCAATATTAGCATAAGGCTCGAAATCTTAAGTAAAACTAATATTTTTTTTTGTTACTTGTGATTAAATTAATGCACATACTACGTTAACATGATGTCATTGCACAAGTCTGAATTAATTTACCTGCAGCTAAAGTAATTTTTGAATGTATCTTGTTTGTTGTTCTCTTGCAAAGTGTCAAAGGGTTTAATTAAGTTGCGCGCGGAGATAGAGTCCGGATATAAATTCAATCGATTAAAATAATGTATTTGTGTATGTACAAATATTATTTAGATTAAAATTCAGTACTGTCACTTGAAATCGTCATTTTAAAATTCAAAACTTATAAAGTTGAATGATTCATTTCGCGCCTATGAATCTGTTAGTTATATATTTACTTTATTTATTTAGATTTGAATTTGGTACTCTCTTTTTTAATTATGAACATGATGTAATGCTATTTTTAAACGAGGCGGAGAAGGAAAGTGTTGGAGACGATTCAGAGAAACTGCAAATTTTGTGAAGTTCAATTTTCAAGATTCTAAGTTTTGATTATCTATTTGTACTTTACTCACTTGCTGTAATATGCTTTTCCATGTCAAATTTCACGCAATCAGAGGTGAAGCAAGGTGGGATTCATAGGTTCGAATGAACCCATTAGTTTTTTCGTAAACTTTATATTTATATTAGAAAATTAATTTTTTTTTATGTATATTAACTTGTAAACCCCCAAACAAATTGATTTAGAACCCCCAAACTCCTAATTTTGGCTCCGTCTCTACACATAATTTTTTTTTTCAACTTATCATGATGTCATAGGCTCATAGCTAGTGGAGTCGGAGTCATGAATTTTTTTCTCACAATTGTTATCCTCGGTTCAATTTTATTTGTCTATTATTTTAAAAGTAGAATTTTCTTTTTTACTGTTTCTTTTAATAGGGGTAACATGGTAAAACAATTATGTCAGCTATTATTTTCTTATAATAAGTATGTTAAATTCAAATGTGACAAGTAAAAATGAATAGAGAGAGTGACATTTATCATTTGTACACCACATAAGTTTTTAGATATATCGTTTGGTTGGGGAACAAGTTATCCCAAAATTAGTTATCCTAGAGTTAGCTATCCTGGGATAACTTATCCTACCATGTATATGGGATAACTTATCCCATCACTATGATATAAATGGTGGGATAAGTTATCCCAAACATGGTAACCAAACAAGATATAAATTTTTTATCTCATCACTATTTATCTTTATCCCTCACACCAAACGACTACTAGTGTGCATCGGACCAATACCCTTCGCCTAAGATAGCTCCGTCCTGGGTCATAGCAACGTTGGAGTTAATAAAATAAAATTAAAAAAAAAAACCACTTCCCTTCATTTCAATTTGTTTGTCTTACTTTTTTCTTTTTAGTCCGTTTAAATAGAATGTCTTTTTAGTTTCCTTGTTTTAACAATTTTTTAATTCTAATTTTCCAAATGACATATTTAAGATCGTAAAATTAAAATATATTTTGATATACCTTACATATTTCAGTTTAAAACAAAATTAAAAATATTCTTTTTAAATTTTACTTATTTTTTTCTTGTATTAAGTTAATATCAAATAAATAAATTAAAACGGAGAAAATTATCAAACTAGCAGTAGTCACATCATTTTTTTCCCCTCAAGCAATATATATTGAAGGCTACAAAATATTATCTTCTCATCATTTTTGTAGTAGAGATTCCACTTGTTTTTTGTTTTTTTTTTCAAAAAGCAAATATTGTGATGATCTCATCAATTCTGACTCTAGACTTTACTTGAAAGGGCACTGGGTAAATTTTAGGGATGGTATTTAAACTAATGATTAATCGCATTAAACTAAATTTATAACTAGAGTATAATTTACCCAAATTCTACCTTTATAGAATGGAACAAAATAATACAAACTCATACTTTTCGTATAAAAAAAATAGTTTCCAACAAAATAAATTCATAAATTATTTTTTTAAACCTAATATGAGTCAAGCACGATTGAGATAGTTAGAAAGACAAATTTGTGTGGGTGTAGGTTTAAAGTGGGATAATATGTGCTATGGACTTGGATCATGACAAATATGATATCAAACGCTTGTATTCTCGCAGTACGATGATGGGGAAAATCTCGGCGAGTACAATGAGTCACACATGATATTTTAAGTGAATCTCACTTCAGAAAAAGGAAAAAAAAGTGAATAGTTTTACAAGGCATAACTCAAATTCACATGATATGCACGTTTTTGAAGCTTCATGGAGCATAGGTCAAACAACAAATTTATACCAACCTAGGCAGAAAATAAACAATATATGTCATGAACTTGGATCGTGACATCCAACTCACCTTTTACTAACTTTTTAACACATTTACCCCTTAGCCAAAATATCTATCCTTTTGCAAGAGTTCATTTTAACAGTACTGGGGATATATATGCATCGCAACACCACAACTACTGATATTTATTTTATTTTATTAAATAAAAAAAACAATTGTAGGCTAAAACAAAGTTATTTGATGTGATGAAAATATACAAGATGGTCGTCTGCAACACATAATGACGTGTGATTACGAGCTCATTTGATATTTTGAATCTTTTGATATATTATGTATTCAAAATGATTTATATTTGAGATATGTCATATTTTAAAATTTGAGCATCGAAGATCTTCAATTTCATGAACATCAACTCAAAATTTTAGATATGCTTCTCATAATATAACGAATTCCAGACTTGAATATGGAAGATATTGTGCTGGAAAAAAGAAGAAGGAGAACAACACATACATACAAAATCTAAGAAAGATGTAAAATAAGGGTACTATTTTAACAAAAATGGCCATTTTTGGTAATAATTTATAGAAAATGGGGCCATGTTGAGTTAAAACAGTGATCGAAAGGCCACTTCCATTAATTTTCCCTTGAAAAAATTGGGTGTAAGAGGTAAATAAGTTTTAGAAGTTTTTGGATTGACTTTTTAAATATATCGCAAAAAGTTAAAAGTCATAATTTAGTCCGTGACGTGAGGCTCCAGCTTAAAACTTTGAAACTATATCAAATCATACTCGGCAATTAAAGTATGGAGGAGAAAAGCCGAAAAAAATTCCTTTTTTCAAAAGAAAGCGATTCGCCAAAAAACATTGCAATAGAGAACTCTTTAGCGGAAATGATTTCCTGACCTATTGAAAGTCTTTCAGCCAATTCGCGGCAACACATTACTTCAGATCAGATTTGTGCCAATTCCTCCATTCACAGAATGCCCTTATCAATCAAACTTTCTCTCTCTTACCAGAACTGCCCTCTGCAGCCCCATCTTCAGCAGCTCCTCAATCTTTCATTTCGATTAGTCTAAATGAATTATATTTTTTAATCTAAAAATAAATGCTTAAAAACATTTTTATCCTTTTCAAACACCACAAAAAATAAAAAGAATTATATAAGTAAAAAACACTTAAAATAAAGTAATCATAATCCCCTCTTAGAATAATACATGTAATTACAATATTTAGTATAGATTGTGTAAAGGGATCCCATAGATGTTGGGTTTATTTATTTTTTTGGAAATTTTCACAAATAACCATTATAATAAACTTAATTATGATAGCTATAGTTTGTATATTTATGGGTTAAGTTCCTACAGTTTAAACTGTCTTATTTGTATAATTCGCGGGGTGAGTTTGTATTCGCAGGTACATTTGAGATAATTGAACTTTTTTTTTTGTATAAACTCGAATAATGAATTTATGCAAACATATACATCTGAACTTTAAGTAGTTACACAAAAATACATCATACAAAAGTTATACAAATTCTAAATTATATAAATGTGTGAATTATACAAACTCGAAACCCCAACCTATGTAATTATCATTGAATGTTGGTCGAAAATGGTAATTAACTAAAACCATAGCTATGATGACTAATTAACTAATATATATTTGCTTAACCACGTAATTTTACCTATTTGTTTCCCTAAATATAAATGATTTCTAAATTGGATATGTTTTAAATAGTTCCCTTCTAATCCAACCAACCAAATAATCAAGAGCAACTTTCACATATAGCAAACACAAAATTCATATTTGTATGTTATAGCAAACTTTGCATAATTGCGCTCTATAACAAACATAAATATGTATATTTCGCTATACATATACAAAAGAAAGCAGTTGTATAATCTGCTTTGGTATACATATACAAAAAGATCAATTGTATAAAGTGAGAGAGACGAGTGAGCGAGCGAGATCTAGGAGAGTGGCGAGTGAGATCTGGGAGAGGGGAGAGAGGAGAACGAAAATATATGTATATATACAATTTTCACGCATTTTATACATTTGCGTTTTTGTATAAAGTGAGAGAGGGAAGTGAGATAGCGAGATCTGGGAGAGTGGCGAGCGAGATCTAGGAGAGGGGAGAGAGAGGAACGAAAATATATGTATATATACAATTTTCTCTCGCTTTATACAAACACAAACACATTTTTATACAATTTGCGATTTTTGTATAAAGTGAGAGAGACAAGTGAGAGAGCGAGACCTGGGAGAGGGGAGAGAGGGAAACGAAAATATATGTATATATACAATTTTCTCTCGCTTTATACAAACACAAACGCACTTTATACACTTGCGTTTGTATAAAAAACGAGAGAGGCGAGGGAGAGAACGAGAGTGGCGAGCGAGATTCACCAGGAGAGAGGTTAAATAGCAATAATTTGCTATGGGGTACAATTAAATCAAACTATATTTATAGCATTTAATTTGAATTAATAGTTTGCTATTATATACAATTTTCCCAACAATCAATTGCAGGCCCAAACAAAGAAACAAATGGACTTCATTTCCAGGCCCAAATCGTAAAGCAAAAAACCAAATAAAAACACTGAAAACCCTAAAAACCCTACTTCCTTGTCGTATAATTTTCTAGCCAAGACATCGTCGAAGCTTAAGGAAAAGCTGCACAAATGGTAACTCTCCAATCTTCAAACTTCATAAATGGTTCAATTTGGGCTGTGTTTCATTATTGCTGTTTGATGTATTAGGGAAAAGGAACAGGAAGTTTCGGTAAGAGGAGGAACAAGACACACACACTGTGTGTTAGATGTGGTCGTCGTAGCTTCCACATCCAGAAGAGTCGTTGTTCAGCTTGTGCTTACCCTGCTGCTCGTCTCAGAAAATGTATGTTCTTCTTCATTTTTGAAGCACCCTTTTCTGATTTTAGATGTTTCAATGTTAGAAATTGATATATTTTTTAGTTGATTTGAGGGTAGGTTTTGAATCTTATTAAAGTATGAGCCTGTTTGGGTTGGATTAGATAAAGGGTATGTGGTTGTTTGCATAAGTAATTATGTAAGGTATCTGATGGAGAAAGTTAGTTTTACTGAGCTAATAGTTGCTATTAGGTTATAAAGCTGAATTTTTTGTACTATCAGCTAACTGTGGTCTTGATTAAGGAAACTGGGTATACAAGGTGAAATAGTGGAAGCGGTTTTTGAAATGCATGGTAATATGAGTGCACTTGTTGGGTCTAACAGTGTTTAGGAGGGATTCTGATTAGGGGACATTTTTTGTATGATAGTTCTTAATTGGATGTTGAAGAGTGATGTATATTTTTTGTCTATTGATAAGAGCTTAGTGTTGAATCTCATCAAACTTAGGGTCTGTTTGGTTTGGATCATCCTTTTTGTTTCCAATTGTTGAATAAGTAATTACTATAGTATTGATTGACATTGTTGCTGAGTTAGCAGTTTACTATTAGCTCAAAAAGTTGATTTTTTTTTGTGAAAACTGGGTAAATTAGGTAAAATAATGGGAGCCATAGTTATTTTGGGGCTTTATAATATCTGGTGACAAAGTGTAAGTTGCAAAGAGATGGGACTGGAATTATTTTGATACAAGTCTTTGTTAGAGTTGGTTGGTGTAATGACAATGAAGTGAGTATATTTCCTGTAGCTCCGGTTTAAGTGATTAATCATGCATGCTTAGTAGTCAAATAATTGGTATTTGAGCATGCCTAGAACCCTAGACAACTAAGAATTATTGTCCAAGCGATCTCGAGGGAGTTGGTTTCAGTGTGCAGCTGTGTGGTATTAGTTATCCGGAATTTTCCCTGTACTGGTTAGGAATGTGTGTAGATACTTATGGATTGAGTTTATCATCCTTGTGGTATTGGGCTGCTGGGTACTGGAAGGTGGTAGCTTAGTTTATGATGTCTTACTGGAATTGTAGGATTGTAACTTCATTCTTCATATTTGACCTGGAGCTTCAACTAATGAATTGGATTCTATAATTATTATTTGCATGGTATCATGCTATGCTTTATAGCTATTGTGTTCTTCTACACTTTAGTATTTTCATTTAGTATGTGTCTCACAGTGTTGTTTGACTAAGCTTACTCTTATTTGGAAGGTCTTAAGTTTGGTTCGTGAATACACATTGTGTGTTTGTTGCTTTGGAAAATAGTGTTTGGAGTTGGTTATGTACCTCTGATAACATTAATTATAAGAAAATTGATTCAAACTGTTTGCTACTGAACTTCATTTTTGAGTAATTAACTTCAAGCCATATGGATCAAACAGGGGAAAGGGAAAATAGTTTGGGCCTGTCAGTCCATTAGGTTAACCAACTGTCAAGCATAAAAAAATGGTTTATGAGTCCCCATGTGGGCGCTTCATGAAGATTGGTTTTCAAGTATCTGTTTCAAACACAACCTTATCTTCTTATCTGAAAGAAATAAAGGGGGTATGAGAACTCTTTTTTTTTTTTTTGATAACCGAGAAATCCGTCTGTGACCCGCCCTTTGGACCAATCACAGCCTTCTAAACTCGGTGGATAATGGCCCCGCCCCATTATCACTCTTAACATTACAAATAAACTGAAATAAGGGTTATGGCTGATTTCTGAAGCCAACTCGGAGATCCAATTGGATTTTTGAGAAACAATTGATACAATTGTTTAGTTTCGGAAAGCAATCCAAGCTCTGAGTGGTTTTTGCAAACCTATTAAGGGGATAGTATTTGCTGATTATTGTATTTCGCTGTAGATAACTGGAGCGTCAAGGCACTTAGAAGAAAGACCACTGGAACTGGTCGCATGAGGTATCTCCGCAATGTTCCCCGCAGGTTTAAGACTAACTTCAGAGAAGGTAAGTTTTCATTTTCAACTTTTGTAAATAGAGAATATTTTTTGTTGGACTTTAAATTTTACAACCCTGTGCATCTAACCCTGATTTAGCAGATTCTGTTAACTTAATTGTCTAATAGACAAGCTAGCTATCCCTCACACGAATATTACTAAATGTAAAACTTTGAAATTGAAATTACTTAGTTTGAACAAAAGCATTTGTGAAAAATAAATAAATAGGGGAGAAATTAAAACATCGGATAGTGTTTATCAGATGCAGGCTTAAGCTCAAGTGGCTAAGATTGAGGAACTTGTGAGTTAGATCACAGGTTCGAGCGCTGCGCCGTATGAACGAAGCATGGCATTTAAGTGGAGTAGGGTAGAGGGCAGCCCCATTATGCCTGAGTTTTGAAGGCTGCGAATGGCCCCTAAGGGTTGGCGCTGGATGAGCTCTCTGTTTTTCATCATAAAAAATGGAACATAAACTAGCTAGTCCTTGCAACCCTTACAATTTATGTTTTCATGCGTGCTTTTTCTAGAGGTCACTATCATCTTCTAGGTCTCATTCTGAGGGAAGACTGCTATTTTTAGGACATGAATACTGTAAAATAAATCTTTGCCTCTTCTTTCGGCTACAAGGACAGAGATCTGAGGATCGATTTCTTGATGGCTTTGTTCTGGGGGAAAACATTTATCTCCTTTTCCAATTTGAGGGTTTGTTTTTTACCAGATTGTGTTTCCTCTGTTTATCTGGGTTCCCTCCGCTTGGTACATTTCTCTTGTAATCTTTTCTTTCTTATCCATTATTTCACACACTAAATGAACATGTCTGTTTGGAGATAAGATTATCACTCACTCAAACTTAAGATTACCTAGTTTCCGTTTAAGATGGATGTAAAAGGTTAAATGTGCAATAGGATGCATAACCACATCTCTTGTAAAAATATTTGATGCTTGCAAAGTTTGGTCTGTTAAATCCTTGATTAATAACTGGGTTTATTGTTTTCGTGGGCACTTCAGGAACTGAAGCAGCTCCAAGGAAGAAGGGCACTGCTGCGGCCTCTTAAGTTTCTAAAGAAGCAGTTTGACATTGTTTCGTTTTGATTGTCTTTCATTTCGCTGATGAATCGAAGTTTTGAATATTTGTTTGTGGAATATTACCTCTCATCTGTTGGATTGGAGTTATTGCTGTTTAAGATATATTTCCAATTGACTGCTTTCTGTGTTTTGTATTCCACTCTTCTTAAGCCTAATCGTTTAAAGGCTAATGATATACTCTTCTTAAATGTGGTATAACTTAGTATTGTTTAGGATTGAAAAATTAAATCAACCTGTCAGCTGCTATGTTAGTATTGAAAATTCACTTAATATCTCTAACAACTCGAAAGAGAGATAATACCAAAAATACATGCTGGCACTGCATTATAATCTAGTCAACCACTTCAACAACTCTTAGTCATCTGTTGACAAGTGGAACAAAGATATATATAATAAAAAAGAAAAACAAACACATCTTCCCAACTTCCCTAGGAATATTATTGTTAGTATCGATTAGTCTAATAACAATAATATAATTATAAGGAATCACTTATTCTTTTTACACGTCATCCTCACTATAAATAAATGGTTTATAATAATTGTCCTTTTATAAAATCAAATGCATAAATTACAATATCCTTCTTGTTATACCTTTGATGGTTAATTAGTTTTGAAAATAGATATTTGACCAACCTAAGATAATTAATATTCATACATTGATTAATTACTTCCACCATTGTATTACTCTATAAACAAGTTTCTATATTTATGTGGTAATAAATACCGTAAATGGAATATCTGATAAATATGTAGGAGGTGTTGATTAATAATTTTAATTTTATTCTAAAATAAATCATCTCATCCTTTTTCTTCAAAAACCTATGTGAGGACTTCCATTAGGATGTCCATAATTAAAGTATAGATAAAGGGTAGGAATTTAAAACTAAAGGACATTGCTAACCTACACATTAATTAAATTAAATTAAAATAAAAAAATATATAAAATATCAATAATGCTCTTGCTAAAAGCAGACACGTTCATAACTGTTGCGTAATTCAGAAAAGAAAAATCAAGCTATCAGCGTAAAATCTGCTATTGAAAATTCACTTATATTCCTCTCTAACAAATCAAAAGAGCTGTAATACCTAAAAATAAATTTAAAAAAATCCTGGCAGCTGTCACTGTATTATATTCTAGTCAACGATTTATATGTGTAACTAGGGGTATATAACCGAGTTGGTTGGTTGTTTTTCAAATATAAAATCAAATCATTAGTGTAAAAAATTTAAATTTATAAATCAAACTAATAAAACTCAATTTTTTTTGGGTTTTTTAACCTCGGGTTGGTTCGGATTTTTCAAATATCAAACCAAACCCATTGTGTCGAATTTTTAAATTTTTAAATCAAACCAAACTAATAAACCTCGATTTTTTTCAGGTTTTTGAATTTTTTTGTAAAGTATGCATACAAACATATAATTAACTTGTGCTCCAAATATTTCTTTAGTCCAACCAAAATACAACTATCTTAGGTGTTTCTTAAGAAAATAACACAAAATATGAGATGAGTGATGACACTAAAATATTCAATAAAAATAATAATGAAATCATCATATAAAATAAATATTGCAAAGTCATAATAAAAATGATCATAATTTAAAAGTACTAAATCATGCTAAAATAAGTCTAATAAGTATTAGTTACATGATCAAACATTAACGAAAATTAAAATTAGATTATGTATTTTAAATGTCTAAACCAAAGTAAAACTAAAGAACAAATATTCAACATTATTGTCATTCTTAGTGTTGGATTAATTTATTTTGTTAATAGTATTAATTTGATTTCTAATTGAGCTTTATTAGAGTTACTAATATCTATGGACTATAATCATTATTGGACCATTCAAAATTTTAAGTGTCAAAAGAACTTTAAAAAATATGTTAAAAGATAAAAATTATGAAAACGTATAAGTAATATTTAGAAATTACATCAAAGTAAATACTTTTATGTATAAAATAATTTTTAAAAAATTATATATATAATGTTGGGTTGGTTTGATCTCGGGTTGACTTTTTTTAGTTAAAACCAAACCAACCCAAGTATAGTTGGGTTTTTTTTCCCAATACCAAACCAAGTCAAACCAAACCGTTAGTGGGGTTTTTTTTCTGATTTGACTCAATTTGCGGTTTGATTCGATTTTCGATTTGATTTTGTACACCCCGTAACAAAAGAATATAGAGAAATTAAAGTGAGTTTGTGTCAAATAGAATTTTTTTTTCTGAACTAAAAAATAAAATAAAAATACTACGTACAAAATTTATAGTTAAACACTAAAATTCATTGTTAATTCTATTTAATAACGACCTAACAATAGATTATGAAAATTATATTAGCTACCAGAAGTTCGATACTAATTTCAATTTTTTTTTAACAAAAAATGTGCTTAAAAGAGAAAAAAGAGAACTATTTCGATTTCACCTTATTCTTTTTTTTTCTCCTTAGATAACACCTTATATTTATTTTAATCTTTGATCTAATTTCACATGGCGTGATATGATTATATATGTTACCAAGAAAGCCTTCAACAGCTTCAATTCATTAACTCTGGTGATCTGTTAACACATGAGATAAAGATCTATTCTATGAAAAATAATAAAAAAAAGGAAACAAACATATCTTCACTAATTTCCTAGGAGAATTTTTGTTAGTTTCGATTAGTCTAATGACAACAACAACAATAATAATAATAATAATAATCATAATAATAATAATAATAATAATAATAATAATAATAATCGAATTTTAAGGAACTTTGATTTATTACTTTATGTGTCTGAATTTATGAGATACACTTTTCTTTTTAAAAAAGAACGTCACCTTTTTCTATAATTAAAAACTAGTTTATGTCACTAACTACAACAACAAGAGATAGTAGAGTACTATACATAAACTTTATTCCTATACTGCACACAAAGACGAAGAGACTGTTTTCGATAGATCCTCCGCTCAAGAAAAACAGAAACATAGTATTATTAAAAATTATATTAACTGCAACTAATTTAACAACAGATTAACTATGAAGTTCGAAACTAATTTCATTTTTTTTTTAAATGTGCTTAGAAGAGAAAAAAAGAGAAGTACATCGATTTCTCCTTGTTCTTTTTTTTTTCTCCGTAGATAACACCGTGTATTTATTTTAATCTTTCATCTAATTTCACATGGGTGATATGATTAAATATGTTGCCAAGAAAGCCTTCAACAGCTTCAATTCATCAACTCTGGTGATCTGTTAACACATGGGATAAAGATCTATTCTATGATATGAAAAAAAAAAAGCATATCTTCACTAATTTACTAGGAAAATTATTGTTAGTTTCGATTAGTCTAATGATAATACTATAATAATAATAATCTAATTTTAATTAAGGAACTTTGACTTATTACTTCATCGATATGAATTTATGAGATGCACTTTTCTTTTTAATCTGTTTAAAAAAGAACGTCACCTTTTTCTATAATTGAAAACTAGTTTATGTCACTAACTACAACAACAAGAAATGGTAGAGTACTATACATAAATTCTATTCCTATATTGCACAGAGACGGAGAGACTGTTTTCGATAGATCCTTCGCTCAAGAAAAACAGAAACATAGTAATATTGCCTTTTATGACACTTATATAAGGAAACACATGATGAGTATATTGATGTAGTTTCTTATAGTTACTAGTTATAGTGTGGAACTCTCAATAGCTGGTTATGGCGATTCGAATGATAACATCTCGTCTCTCTCACTCTTCATCCTCCTCTTTGGCTTTCCTCTTTCAAGGTATCTACTATATATAGTATGTATAAAAAGTATGATTTTGTGTCCAAGAAGGTTCAGATGAACTCCTCGGCCTTACCTCACTTTATTCGTTCTGATAAACTAGTAGTCAAAGACTCTAGATAGTACATGAATGAAGAGAAGTTCAAAACATATATATGTATTAGAAGTAGTATTTGTGCAAAATGTAGTTTCAAATCTTTATCCAATATTCATATGTATACTATATCGTGTAAAGAAAGAAAGGCAGATCTAAGATTTAGAGTCCGTGGGCACAGGTTGTTACCTATTGTTTCATAATGTATCGTATTGTATGATACAATATGTAACAACTATCCAAAAAGTTGTTAACATTTTGAGTGAATTATTGTGTTTTGTTCAGGAAGAAACTCTCGTGTGGCCGCAACAGCAGCTCTTCGATACACCACAGCAGCTCCCATTGCTCAAGACCCCATCAAACCTAGTGTCAATGTAGAATATACTAAACTTTTTATCAATGGACAATTTGTTGATTCTACATCAGGTTAATTGCTGCGTTCCGAATCTTCATTTCTATATGATTTTGACTATGTAATGTACAATTGGGGCTGAGCTTTGTGCAATGTATATATATAGGTAAAACATTTCCAACACTTGACCCCAGAACAGGGGAGGTGATTGCACATGTTGATGAGGGTGATGTAGAAGATATTAATCGAGCAGTAGTTGCTGCTCGTAATGCTTTTGATGAAGGACCATGGCCTAAAATGAGTGCTTATGTATGTATATACAATTCTTCTTCTTCTTTAGTATGTTCCAATATGATATTAATGTTTACACCAATCCAATTCTTCTTCAGGAGAGATCAAAGGTATTGTTCCGCATTGCTGATTTGATTGAAAAACATAACGATGAAATTGCAACACTTGAGACTTGGGACAGTGGGAAGCTATATCAACAAGTTGCTACAATTGAAATACCAATGATTGTACGCATACTGCGTTATTATGCTGGTAAGCTAGCCGATGAATTTAGAACGAGTGTCATCTTATTATATGTATACATTTAGAAATAAATTATAAGCAAATATCAGGCTTCTAAGGTTAACTTGTTCTGTAGGTTGGGCAGATAAAATTCATGGTTTGACTGTTCCTGCTGATGGACCATATCATGTTCAGACTTTACATGAGCCAATTGGGGTTGTTGGTCAGATTATCCCATGGAACTTTCCTCTTCTCATGTTTGCTTGGAAAATTGGACCTGCTTTAGCTTGTGGCAATACTGTTGTGCTAAAAACAGCAGAGCAGACACCGTTATCTGCTCTCTATGTGTCGAAGCTATTACAGGAGGTATAGTATAGTAGCTTAGCACCAAACTTTCTTCGTATATAGGAGTTTGTTTTACTAATCGATTTCTCTTCTCTGGAACAGGCTGGCCTACCTGAAGGTGTTGTGAATGTCATTTCTGGTTTTGGTCCTACAGCTGGTGCTGCTCTTTGTAGTCATATGGACGTGGACAAGGTAAGAATCTCCGAATTTAGTTCCTACCACAACGTGTGGCCATAGCTTGTGTATTGGCTTTACTGTTGCATACTGATTTGCTTTTGTTTTATACTGCAGCTTGCTTTTACTGGATCAACAGATACAGGGAAAACTATAATGTCATTGGCTGCTAACAGCAATCTTAAACCTGTCACTTTGGAACTTGGAGGAAAATCCCCTTTCATTGTTTGTGAGGATGCTGATGTTGATCAAGCTGTTGAGTTTGCTCACTTTGCTTTGTTCTTCAATCAGGTTTTTCATCTCAGTATTTCTGCATAAGATGCAAGTGGTTAGGTTCATAAATCATAACATAATCCGTCGACTCTATTGTGAAGGGACAATGTTGTTGTGCTGGATCTCGTACATATGTTCATGAGAGTATTTACGATGAATTTGTTGAAAAAGCCAAGGCACGTGCATTGAAACGTACAGTTGGTGATCCATTTGAATCAGGCAATGAACAAGGTCCTCAGGTATATCAACAAACTTAGAGGGATTACATTTTTATCTGTGTAGAAATTGTTTCTCCTTTGAATACTAATCAAATCAAGTTCATGACACACCAGATTAGTTCAGAACAGTTTGAAAAGGTGTTGAAGTATATTAGATCCGGTGTTGAAAGTGGAGCTACACTTGAAACTGGAGGTGACAGGCTCGGTACACGGGGATACTATATTAAACCCACAGTTTTCTCCAACGTTAAGGTAGATATACTGCTTCACTTCATTAAAAGATAACTGATTTCCAGTATCAACATCTTTATATACTGTCATAATGTATACATTGTTGAATTCAGGACGATATGCTGATTGCAACGGATGAGATCTTTGGTCCAGTGCAGTCAATCTTGAAATTTAAGTACGTTTGAGACAATCTAATGGTACAGTATATCATTTACCCTGTAGTGACGAATAATTTTCATTTCCTCATTACAGAGATCATGATGAAGTGATTCGAAGAGCTAATGCCACAAAATATGGTCTAGCTGCTGGAGTCTTTACGAAGAACATAGACACAGCAAACACATTCATGCGAGCATTGAGAGTTGGAACCATATGGATTAACTGCTTTGATATCTTTGATGCTGCAATTCCTTTTGGTGGCTATAAGATGAGTGGACAGGGAAGAGAAAAGGGAGAATACAGTTTGAAGCAATACTTACAAGTAAAGGCAGTTGTCACCTCATTGAAGAATCCAGCTTGGCTTTAAGTCAAAATCATCTGTATGCTGTTTTGTATCATGTCTTTGATTATGAGTTGCTTTGAAAGTTCTGTCATGTCGTTGGTGAAGTGAAAAATAAACAGCAATTGTTGAAACATTTATATGTTGACAATGCATTTCGATCAATCCATTTATTCAGCAAAACATACATTACATAGATGATAACGAGAGCTGTGTATATACATACTCCGCGGTCTATTCAATCTAGTGACAAGACTCTCTGACTAGGTAAATGTGGAGAAGGATTAACTAGTTCTAAGAAAGTATAACAATAACAAGAATTGCTTAAGGCAGTCACCACAAGGCTCTTTTGTTCCAATAACTCAGGCTTCCAAGGCACCTGATTCTTGATGATGCCACTTTGCACCCTGCACATCCTTGTGATTAACCATCGCTTAGGATTCTTCCATAAACACTCGTCAACACAGGTTAATTTAAGATGTTGGGCAAAATTTAGTCACAGCACCAATAAAGCATATGATGCAAACTCAATGCTTGAGCCAATAGTTTCGCAGCTGGGACATGTGCAACAGTATCTCATCTCGGCCTTGGTTGGTGACACTACTGGTTATAATCCAAGGTGGTGCAGTTTGGAAGAACTTCTGGATCAACTCCAGAAAATCCTGCAAGTTCTCTTCAGGCTTTTTACCTCCAGTCTTCTTCTTTTTCCGCTTATCACACTTGGTGAAAACTATTGTCATTGGGATCTGAAACAGAGCACACACGATACAACACAAAACTTAGAAAAGTGTCTTCATAAATAAACAGAAAAGCATCACTATTTTTTTAAAAATAAAAATAAAAATTGGTCAGGCATTTCTGATATCGATTGCTAAGGTTGGGGGCAAATGATCTCCAAAGTAAGTGTGGGGGGAAGGAGGTATTCCATTTTTCTCTAATATTAAGTGTAATAAGGAGTCATCTTGGAATAGGCAGTATAAAAATAACACTTCACAGAATCATGCAGATAGAAAAGGCAGAGAAGGAACAACGTAAAGAATAGGGTAGAAAAATCAGAACTTGGAATGACGAGTACATGGCAAAAGAAGGCCTCATATTCACATGATGTGATCTTACAACTTCGTTGTTTATTAAAATCAGAATGGAGATAAGTTAGACTGTATCACCTTATTCTCTGCCAGCCAACTTGCATAGTCAAGATCAATCTTTTTTGCAGGAATGCTAGCATCTATGAGGAGGAATACTGAGACAAGGGTTGGCCGGTTTATGAAATAATCTTTGGTGAACTTAGCCCAATCTGTTCGTACTTCATGTGGTGCAGCTGCATACCTTCACCATATAACAGAAACTCAGCATTTAATCTTGAACACGCAAGTACTGTTAACAATGACAATTGTAGATGAAATTGGCACACAAAAAACAAACACGTTGACGATGTCAATTTGAGAGGCATGAAAAGGAACAAGATTATTCTAATGTATGGTTGAGAGTGATAAAAAGACAAGGAAATTTGCAAAGTATGATTGAGAGACAAAGTTTGTACAGAAGTTGATCACCATGAAGATAGACAACAAAATAAAGCTGCTTGCAGCTGCGCGCGATAATCTAAATGTGCAAGAAAGAGGCTTTGTTCTAAGTGGATTTACAGAAGAGAGGAATACAACACTCAACTGTTACATAAAGCCACTCTAAAGAACAAGTACGTAGGTGCTCAATCATTGAATGAACATCTCAGTCTGTCTCTCGGAGAGCTCGCTCAATCCAGTAAACTCAGCTAAAACTTGCATCAACCTGACTATCATAATATGATGTGTAATTGTATTCAATCCGGCACTTTAACCATATCCCTTGACCAAGGCTCAATATCCACACACTCTGCACTATGCCAGGTTCTGATTCACATTTACTAAGAATCAATTTAATTTATTTATGAATTTTAATCTTTTCTTATAAGAAATAGATTTCAAGTATATTACTTCTATTTTATGTAATTTAAATTCTCCTCCTCGTGAAATAAAATATCATCTATAATTTAGTCAACTTGTTTGACAGACATAGAAGGACAGAGCACGGAGTTCTGACATTTCAAACTACAACAGGTAACAATGACTTATTCACAAAACCTTATGGAAACCATCAGATAAGGTTATCATGAAAGTGCATTCGGCAATGACAGAATGCGAGTATCACATTTTACAGTGATTTTCTTATGTTGTTGATAATTGTGGTGTAAAGGCAGCATGTGTGCACCTCGACTAACTTTACAGGGTACCTGCTACCAACACAGGTCCAGGTAAATCTATCACCAAGGCTTGGACAAATGGGATTTGAACCTGAAACCTTATGGTTTTGAACCCACTTCATTGACCACTAGGCCACACCCTTGGGTACATTCTTAGAATAGTTTTTTAGATACTGCAGAAAGTAAACAAAGCTTTATTTGAACATTCTTCAGTGAACTCCATACCCGTAACCTGGTAAATCCACAAGATGCCAGCTATCGTTTATCCGGAAATGGTTGATGCATTGTGTCTTTCCTGCAATTAGATAAAAGAAAAGGTTTACTTAAATGGTTCCTTATATCAAATCTGTAAAGAACATCTACAAAGGTAAAACATATTGGAAGCTTCATAAGATAGTGCTGATATGTACGTTGATCTAGCTGCTTAGAATTTAGTTTCCAGTCAAGTTCCTCAGAAAAATTGGCTTGGCTATCTAAGTAAAGTCAGCACTTACAAGAATCGAATTTATCAAGAAAAATTAAGTCATTATCACACCGTATTTATCATACCTTATGGAGAAAAGCTTACAACCTATACAATTTTTTTCGAACAAGTAAAACCTATACAATTTCACTGGAGTGAATAAAACTCAGCTCAGCTCTCACAGTGTATCGAGTTTTGATTGTGGTCATTCCAGGAGACTCCAGTATATCAAGTTTTGATTGTGGTCATTCCAGGAGACTCAATAAGAGTTGCTCAGCTCTCACAGTGGAATGACAGCTGATGGTAATCAAAAGAGGCTGAAGCATTTAGAAGGAAATTGGATGAAAGAATGAGCATAAAACTGCTGCAACTGCATTGAATCTTTCTTCCCATACAAAGTAGAGAAGGTATGGTTATATAACTTAAGTAATTAAGGAGAGTGACATTTGCAGGTTGAGCTATTAGCTGGTTATGTTTTGGTTTCCTGCTCATAGGCTGCTTTATATAGTCTTTGAAAGGTCTTTGACTAGCTTGTTTCATAGTCTCCACGTTACTATTCTTATACGAGCGTTAAGCAGATGTTGAAAGAACAACTTCAGAACATGCAGTATTGTTTTCCCTTTATCCACTCCTCCTATCCTTCTTAATTATTCTCTGTCCTTACAACCTAGGTCCTAGCTATAAACTGTACTTGTGTTCCTCCATCTCTTCCACATCTGCAACTAAGCCAACTATTCCAGCTTCTTCTTTTTTCTGTACAGTCTATAGTCTACTACAGGAAAAAATCTCAGCATTTGTCACTAAAAGATCCCTGTGCATCCCTCTCCCTCCATTTCATCACCGTTGTCAATTTGTTAATCTAAAGACCCCTACAACTCTATCCGGTCCTACGTACCTAGGGGTGTGCATCGGTCGGTTTGGTTTGGTTTTATGAATTATCGGTTCGGTTTATTGGTTTTCGGTTTTTAAATACGCTAAACCAATAACGAACCAATAGGATAATTTTTTTTCGGTTTTTTTTTATAACCGAGAAATCCATCTGTGACCCGCCCTTTTGGACCAATCACAGCCTTCGGTTTTTGATTTATCGATTTTGGTCCTTAACGGTTCGGTTTTCAATTTAACCAATAAGAATATGCTTAAAACAAATATATGACTTCTCTAATAAATTTGACACGACAAGATATTAATGTAACTTTACAAAAGCTCATAAAATAGAAATATTAATAACAAACATGAAAAAACTATACATTTTTTTTGATTTGCACCGGGTGTCCGAGTCTCTTTGAGCCCCGACTAATCCCGGGGGTGCACAGGCCCTCGGCAAGGAGTTTCCCGCAAGTGCACCACGGTTAATTCAGGTTTTACCCAGTCCGATGGCCCTCAGAAATTGTTTGCACCTAGTGGGTTTCGAACTTGAGACCTTGAAAGGGAGCAAACCCCAAGGCTCAAGTCAATTGCCAGCAGGCCAACCCCTGAGGGTTAACATGAAAAAACTATACATGTGTAACACAAAGAGAAATAAAGAGGAATATGATTCTTACGGTAGGTTTTGACGATTTGTATAATGTAAAGTTGTGAACTCAAAGTCACAGCGAAGTATGAATTGATGGCTAAATGACAAAGACATAACTATTAAGATATTGAGATTAATATTTATTAATATGTATGTATATGTAAAAGTATTAAATTACTATAGTCTTAACTCTTAATGGGTTATCGGTTTACCCAATATTGAAAACCAATACCGAACCGATAACCCATTTTTTTTTTATATATAAAACCACTAAGAAACCGTTAACCCAATAGCAATAAACCAATAACACTTTTTGTTCGGTTCGATTTATTGGTCGGTTTGGTTTTTGCACACCCCTATACGTACCTGAACTGTTTTATGATGAAACCTATGTCCTCCATCAGTGGGATTAGCAAGGCAAGAGAGAAATGTAAAAATAACCTACCTAATGGACTATACTATCCAAAATACAAGACTTTCTTTCTTTTCATCTTTAAATAAAGTAACAATATTTGCTATTCATTAGGTTGAGGGTTTACATCACCAAGGAAGCAATGTGGGAAATGAACAATATTGGGTACTGGTTAGGGGTGAAGTTTACTGCATCAAAAGATAAAAAATCACTTGCTCCTCATTAGACTGTCTGAAATTTCAAAGGGGAAATCAACCCCTAAAACAAAGCTCACTTTCAGATGACTTAACTACTTGGAACTTGTTGATAGCTACAATTGATTTGTTTATTCTTCTGTTATTGAATCCTTTCTGCTATCTTTATTACCTTCTAGCTTCACCAAAAACTTGGCTATTAAAGTAATCCACCCAAACTTTACCTTGTGAGAAGTTGATATAAGGCTGAAACCCACAGTCCACAAAAACATGTAATGAAAGGATCATAAATTTCTCTATCAAGTGAAGATCAAACACCTTAAAAATCACATCTTTTCTACAGTCAAGAATCACACTTTATCAAATTTACAGCTACTCTACAAAATACTTCAACAAAGAATATATGAAAAACCTGGTTTCTTGGAAGTAAGAGCAAGCTTTTTACGCCTCACAAGCGAGTTGAGCAAAGAAGATTTTCCCACATTAGATCTCCCAACAAGAGCAAACTCAGGCAATCCATCAGAAGGACAGGCCTCAGTATCCACACTACTCTTCACAAACTCAGCTTGCTCCACTTGAGCATTCCCAGCATACTTACTAAGCACAATATTTGACCCTTTCAAAATCCTACTACTCAAAGGCCTTGAACCAGAAGAAACATCAGTGTCAGGAGGAAAAAATAGCTTTTCAACTGAAATTTCTACATGGGGTTTCTCTAAAACATCTTCAATTTCCAAATTCTTGGTTTGTAACAACTCTGGTGTTTGAAGAAGTGTGTTGGCGGCTGCTGTGACAGATGAAAAATGGGAAACTGGGGTTGTTTTGGATTTGGATAGAAGTGCTGAGGTGATGATAATCTTGGGTGTTGAGTAGAAAATGGAGAAGTGGGAATGGAGCTTTGGAAGATGAGAGATAAACATCTTGTTTTTTTTTGGGTCTTTCACTGCGGAGTCGCTGCCACCATTGTTGAGTTTTTGCTGTGGTTGGTAAAAAAGATATTTCAATGTTCTTTTTTGCGTTGGTCCTTTAGGATAAGATAATTACAGAACAGTACTAGATATATTAGTACAATTACAAATTGCTCCTATAAAGTTTCACATGTGCTAAAATTGAACTTTGGATTTTGGTACAATACCTAGTTTTTTCCTTTGAACTTATTTGGTTTTTACAAAGGGATAATGGTCTGAAAAGTATCTCAACTTTGGTCGAATTTGTTGTTGTGATACTAAATTTTCATGAGGATCTATTACCTCCCTAGAATATTTAATATCGTATTTTAAACATATATATTTGTCCACGTGGACATAAAAATTAATGCAAAATTATAAATAGTAATGTGTCAACGTGAGCACATATATACCTTTAAAATACACTATTAAATAGTTCAGGGGGTAAAAAATATGATATTAAATAGTCTAGGGAGGTAATAGGTCCTCATGAAAGTTTAGTATCGCATCAACAAATCCGACCAAAGTTGGAATATTTTTCAGACTCTCATCCCTTTTACAAACAAACACTTAAATTTTATCGCATCATATGGCTTTCTTATATTTGATCAAAGAAGAATAAGTTTTGAGCCGACATAGTATCTAGAAACTTACATAAATATACTATATTAAGAAAATATTTACCATTTATAGCAATAACATTTTTTTCATTTGACCACTTTTAATTAATAAAGGAGAATAAATTACAAAGCACATATAGTACAAGTTTTATTGATGAATAATACATTTATCACAATTTTAATACACCTATAATATAATGTGACAATTTCTTACCAAACAAACAAAATATATGTTAAAACAATTATAATACATATATATTGCATACATAATTCACTTTTGATACATATTGCAAATTTATCATAATATTGTTATATATTGCTATAAATGGTAATAAATACAAAATATTGCTAAAATCAGTAATTATTTATTAAAAAATACCTATTCAAGTAATTTTTCCTATTATCTTTCATAAAATCTTAATAGTGTGTGGGATAAAAAAATATTTATCTAACTTTATTTATTTACATATCATTTTTTTTATTAATAGTCTTTTACTATTTTTTCATTTATTCTATTTGTTTTACTCGAAAATAAAATGGACTTGTTTCGAAAAATCGACTAAACTTATGACTTGAAGAAAAATTGATTTTTCAAAATAGAGTCGCCAATTAATTTTTGCAAGAAATTAAGAAAATTTGAGGTTTTCAAAAGATTTAAACAGATAAAATCAATTGAGAGTAAAAAAGGGTTCGAGTTCAATGTACATTCTGAGAAGGTATTAGGCCCTCGAAATGTCCGCTAATTTGCGGTTGACCGGCGATTTGACTAGAATGACTTTTCAACTAACCTTTAAAAATTTAATAAGTTTAAGAAAGAAAAAAAAATTTAAGTTGTTACTTTCAAGGAAGAAATTCGGCATAATTCATAGTGAGACAAAATAATTAATATGTAACCAAATCTATAAATAAAATAAACGGTGTTTCAAAATATAAGAAAGGTTATCTTGGAAAACTTAATTAAATTAAACCATAAGAAAAAAAATAAAGTTAGTTAATCAATAACAACATAGATAATAATAGAGGGGAATATAATTAGACTTGGGGTTTTGGGTGCAAATCCAACTAAAATGACCTTTTGGGCCGCCTATCCTAAAGTCTAAAGAGAACAAAAATTATGGGTTTTGACCCATTTTAATCCAAAATAGATGTTGGTTGTCTCATTGGGCTTTGGCCCATTTTCCTGCTACTTGGACCTGCTGTAATTTCCTTGGGCTTTTGGCCCCTTTTTCATTCTCATTTGTCATGATATACACCAAGTGTATATTTGATGTATACACCATGTATACAATTGATTCTTGAACTCTCGGACCTATATTTTTATTCAGACTTCATATTTTATGCATTTTTTCACCTTGTACTTCCACGTTTGAACCTGTATATTGTATTTTTGACTATAGCCGTGTATACAACGGGTATATCAATGTATACAACCCCTTCTTTGGGCTTTCAGGACACCTAAAATTCAATGTTTCAGCCCCTGTATCACTCTCCAGCCCTGTTCGTCTTTTCAAAATCCGATTGACTCGATAAAAAATAGAATCGGGCCTCTAAGGCCCAATCAATGAAATGCAAGGAAAAAGAGTCTCCAAGGACTCGGGAGGAGCCGACACACATAGAAAAATAACAAAACAAGATAGGAATTAGTAATGGAGCATACTTTAAACCTGTATAATACAACCAAGACACATGAAAAAAAGAAATAAGAAAAAATAGACATGTGATTAGTTCACTGCCAATGTTATGCAAATATGACAAAGGAATGCATACAATACTTAAAGAACTTTCACTTAAATTAACTAACTTCACATAATAAGATGAAACACCAAATGGTAGTGATAACTAAACAGTAAAACTGACAGTGATTAAATGGAGTGGATTTAGGCCTAATTACTTAGACAAAGGTAATGATAAGGAAGCAATTATTAATCAAAAGTGGAGCAGACCATTGAAGTTGATATCATTAAAGCTAAAAATGCATTATGAACCATAATATGGCAGTGGTAAACCTATGCATCAATAGAATAACTTGAGCACTTTACACATGAATAAATTAGCAAACCAAATTAACAAAAGAATGCTACTGTTTTGCAGAATTTTTAGACATGAATAAGAGAGGGGTCTTAGCATTTTTTCCAACTTCACATGAAGAGAAGGGACAGGGTGCAGGCAACAAAACATTTTTTATGGTAACTTTAACACAATTTTCATACACTGAGGCATGTCTTGAAGAATAAACAAGAATGCATTAACACTCAAACTTTAAGACTATAATCTTGTGAAATGAGACTCAATCAACAGAAGCCATTATAAAAGAAGAAAAGAACACAACTCATGCTTTGTAAATACATACGGAAACAAGACAATCACGAAAACTGAAAAAAGAGTAGAACGAGTTGTTGCATCTAATGGACAATAGATACAACAACATTCAATCTCTATATTAGCCATCTTCGAGATTCTGAATCAACATTGCAGTAGTAAGATGAAAGAGATTTTTAACTCTAAGAGACAACTAAAACAAAAAAATGTTGATTCGACAACATCAAAACGAGTGTACGCAAAATAAAATAACTACGACAATTTTAACAAATAAGCATAGAAGCAACAATGATAAATGTATAAAACATGATTGACTCGACCTTAAGATCGAGTCATTGAAATCGATTAAGAACAAATACACCATACCAAATAACACTAAATCAACACTTAACAGCGAACCATCTACATCACAAGGCTTTTCTAATATAAAATAATATCATTTTTTAAATCAGAAGAAGAGGCGATGAGGAATATTATAAAGGAAGGAGCATTACCTTCTTCCGGGCAGCGAACCGGACGAAACGAATGAGAAAGCAGCAGCTTCCACTTCTCCAAAGGAATTCCAAGTGATTCCGGCAAAGCTTCGAAGAAAACTTATGAAAAGAGTGTCTTAAAGAAATAATCGATAGGTTAACAATAATAGTATTTCTGCCGCAAATTTTGCTTCAATATTGTATATTTTCGTCACCCTCTGATTGAAGACTGGAGAGGGGTTTATATAAAGGGGAGATTGGAATTGAAAAAGGGGAGAAACGAAATTCCATTTCAAATTTGAAATTCGAATTCCTCTCCAAGGATGAGATTCAGGAGTTGGAATTCGTACTACTTCTAACAGATAAATGAAGGGAGCCTCTTGATTTTCGAGCAAAGACGAAGAAGCACAGAGATTTTGACACCTGGATATTCTCCAACGTTCTTGTACGACTGGATAAGGGAGAGAAGGAGACATACGCGGCTAGGCTACTCGAGGTGCTGCACTCGGGTCGCGTTGCTGGACTGGCTTTTCGGGGTTTTGCTTCGCGATGGAAAAGAAGACATAGTTGGGGTCGGGTGGGGTCGTTGTTATGCGTATTGTTGTTGTTATTGTAATGGTTTTTTCTGAATGATTGGGTTTGGGCCGGAAGTGGGCTGGGATTAATTGGAGTTGATTGATTTATTTATTTTTGTTGAAAATAAAGGAATGAGCTGTCTATTTGGGCCAAAATTGGTCTTAAGATGGGTTGAAGGTGAGGTTTAAAGAGTGGCTAGATCTTGGAAATTAAGAAATAGCCAAATTGAGTTAAATTAACAAATTCGGCTAAAACCTAAGTAAGACGAATTAATATTAATTAATTAACGAGCTTCTTAATTTTAATAAAATAAAAATAATTAACTTAATTATAAACTAATAACTCAAAAATATAAGCATAATTTAAACTAAACTAATTTAATAAAATATTTACTAAAATTAAAATCTTTTTTAGATAATTTTCGAAATGTTTATAAAGTAAACTAATTATATAAAACATATATGTTACTTAAATGATAAAATTAATTAAAACTAACTTGAAAAATTATTTTGAACTTTATAAAAACTAATTATTTCAAATCATTTGAAATTTAAGAAGCTCGGTAATTAATTTATATTGTGGAGGGTCAAAATTGGGTGTCAACAACTGTCCCTCGTTTGACTTGAATTGATGAAAGAATTCAAGAAAAATGAAATTGACAAATCCAATTTTGTCCGACCACATATCCATCTCTTTAGAAAAGGGATTTTGGTATGGACTTTAGGAATTATGGTTGAACCTCGGTATTCGGTTTTTCTACATATCTAAGGCTAAATGAGAATTCAGGTCATATGTAGTTCGATACGCTTGATTTGAAACACGATTTTGAAAGAATTCAAAAGCTATCCTGATATCGAATTATGAAGAGATCGGAATGCTAGGGAATAAGCTTTGAGAGATGAGGTCGAAATACAACCAAGTTTTCAATATTGAGCTCGCCTACATATCCCTCAACATTGGGAATCATACTGTTTGTAGTTCGACTCGATCGGTTGAAAAGGAAATCTATTATGCTAAGATAACCTTTGGTTCTGGAAGAGTGACGAATAAGTCGAGCATGAAAAAAGGCTTGCAACCTCTTAGCCATGAATGTGGTGCACTTTACACTCATAAGTAAGAACTTAATCGGACATAATTTCTAAAACTCTTGGAGCATTGTCACTCAGATTGAAAAGTTGCCTCTGGTGAAAATCAATTGTTTTCGGATGCGAAACTAAAACCGATGAACCTAAAAAAACCCACATGACTTCCGATAGGGGTGTGGTTTTATTGTGGTTGAAGTCGCTCCTTAGCTCACGTCCTAAGAATTTGATACTCCTCTTCGGACTATGTCCAAGTTTTGTGCTAAGAAAAAATTTCACGTTGTGCTGCATCCTTTTTTATGTCATTCGCATATGTGGTTTGTTTTGAGAATTCATCCTTTCGGATGCTTTCGACAAAAACTAAGATAAAACTCATTAGTATAAAAATATAATTCAAATGAAAAGATAGTGTCTTTTACCGTGTTGACACTTAATTGCTCTCTTTGAACATTTGACGTTAGTTTCCTTCACTTTGACGTAAAGCAAATAAAACTCGTATTTCATATTTGTAATATAATCTTCAATATACTTTTCCTTTGATATTGAAGTAATAAACTATAGACTGATGTAATATGTTGATGGATATCCTAATGACGTTTTGCAAATAAAAATAATGACGATGATTATTCATGGGTAAAATGGCGATAATTCATTGGTAGGATGATGCCGATCTATTGGTAGGTTAATTCTGCTACATGAAAGGATTATGATGATGCTCCATCGATAGGATGATGATGTTGATGCTCCATTGGTAGGATAATGATTCTTCATTGATAGGATGACAATAATGATATGATGATGATGTTGCTCCATCGATATGAAATGATGTTGATGCTACTCCATCGATAGGATGATGATAATAAAGATTCGTCAGGATGATGATGATAAAGATTCATCAGTAGGACAATGTTGATTCATTGGTAGGATAATGATAATGAAGATCCGTCAGTAGGATGATGTTGATGAAGATGAAGATTCGTCGGTAGGATAATGTTGATCCATTGGTAGGATAATGTTGATAATCCATTGGTAGGATAAGGCTGATCCATTGGTAGGATAATGATAATGAAGATCCGTCGATAGGATGATAATGTTCCATTGATAAAATAACGATGATGCCCCTTTGGGAAGTTCACATTACCGCGCCTGATATTGACGGAATTCGTGAATATTCTTCAAACGTTCTTAATGCTGAAAAATGCAATCTTGTGTCATTGAAGATGCTTGTATATGTTGAGAGTGATGTTTTCACTTGTTCCTATTTTGAACACTTTGTTTTCGATATGACTCATGCTTTGCTGAGAATTTAAACGAGGCGTTGCTCGTATTCTGAACTCTTTCTTTTTCTTCTGAAAAACTTCAATGATTTTTCCGCATTCACAGAAAAGTTATCAATTTTGGGGAGCTCCTTGCCCTTTTTAACTGCTCCATATTTGTTGAATGAAGAAATATGATGAACTTGAGGCAATCTTATAGACCTGCATCCAAAAAAAATTGTTAGTTTTTAAAACAAATTGATATGTATTGCCTTCTTCAATCGCTTGCTCCTTGTCTTGCTATCTTCAGTTGATCACTCTGATCTCTTGCTTCTCAATAGACAAGGAAAAACATTTTATGCAAAAATATTTGAAACATATAGATAAAATCTTTAAGAAAAAAGTTTTCAAAAAACTGTAATGCACTGTCAAGCGTCATGTCACGTCAAGCTTAAATGAACGTCCTTCGAAACTTTGGTGTGTCCAATAGCTTGTTCTGGAGAATTCAAAAATCTTTAAAGCTTGGGAAATTTCTGGCATTGTTCTCCCGAAATCTACTATAATCGGGAAGTTTTGTAATTGACTCTGAAATCCAACGATGTGGGAGATTGTTGAAGTTAACTATGAACTTTAACGATGCCAGAGATCATTTAAAGTTAGTTTTAAACTTCAAATCTTGCTCGAAATATTCAAAATTGACTACAAACTTCTAGTGATGCTTGAAGAAATTTTTAAGGGCATCCTAAATTTTTTTGTCCCAGTTAGATGTCTTAGAGTATCTCGAATTGTTGATATATGACTTGTAAAATTTTTTAGACCCTCTCAAAAATTTTGTCCCAGTTGCAACTCTCAATGTATCTTCAGTCTTGATTTATTGGAGAGATCCTCTTCTCAAGAATTTTTGAGTCCCTCTCAAAAATTCTGTCCTAGTTTCTATTGTGAAGAAAAATAGAAATCTTATGGGAGATATGACTGAGCCGTTATGGCGCCTACGTATCCCGTTGAGGCAGGAATCAAGTCAAATGTAGTTTCCCCTCTCGAGGGTTAATAAGAAATTTTAATAAGTAAACGATCTAGGCCGACACAGACCGCCTACGTGTCTCATTTTATAGAATTCAGGTCGAACGTAGTTCAAGTACAGAAGAAACATTAAAAAGGGATAAATGGGTTACCGAGGCCGACATAGGCCGCATACGTATCTCATTCTTAAGAATTCAGGTCAAACGTAGTTCATCACAAAGGGATAAATTCTAAGCATAAACGATTACAAGCAAATAAAGGCGGTTACCAAGAAAAAATAGAAATCGAGTCTTCAAACATGTTATCTTTTGACATCATTTAAGTAGATCAATAACTTGTGAGATCCAATGTTCATGCTCAACCATGTGATGTCATCAAACAAATATATTGATGTGTTCTCCAAGCAAACTGATGAGTTCTCTCTCTTGCGCTTTTGTCTTAGAGGCACCAATTTTGATTTCTTTGATACATTCATCATTTCCTTGATTCACTATTCTGATCTCTTCTAAATTCGACTCTTCGTGACTTTTGAACTGTCTGAATTCCTCAACCAGGTGTTTGGGTACCATGATCTTTTCATTGTAGTCTTCAAATCCATCTGCAGCTGCCCCATTTTGTTCATTCAGCTTGTGACATGACATGATATTGATCGATTTGAAAATATTTTCACTAAAATCATTGTGAGATACTATTAGAGAGCAAATATAAAGCAAGCAAAATAATTTTTCGCAATAAATGAGGTTTCCATTTGAAATAAGAAAATAAGAATGTTGGCCATGGCAATAAATCATTTTGTCCTTTTCCAAAATATAAGTAGGGAGATTAAAACATATCGTGGCAAAAATAGAGTAAAGGATGGGTCTCGAGCCTCATTCGAAACACCATTAATTTTAGAAATAACATAGAAAATTGTCTATTTCTACCAAGACGAGCGAGGAATCAATAGCGGAGTGGATATCTAGTTAGGCATTTGCTCATTTGGCTTGTTGTCTTGTATGACTGGCGACTCAATCATCTCTTCAAGCACCATGTCACCTTCTTTGAACAAATTTTCGATTCCTTCCCCTAGACCATTTTGCATTAGAAAAGACTGATATGAGTGAGGCAATGATTTTGCAAAAACTTGATCGATCTTCTGTTTGTTCTGACCCTCCTATGTCACTAAAGAAAAAGCTTGATGAGGTGTCATGATTACAAATTTGGATTTCTCTCTTTTGGTTGGAGAGGCTACGACTTTCTCAAGCTTCTCAAGGATGGCTGAGATTATAACTTTCTCCACATTCAAATCATTCTTGACTTCAATCATATTAATAGTCACCCCTCCAAGATACGGTATAGGGTTACTATTTACATTAGGAGTGGCAGTCTGAAGAGTGACGACCTTTTGATCTATCAAGTCTTGAATTTTATGCTTCAAGTTGATACAATCCTCAGTAATATGCCCAGCACCTCCTGAATGGTAAGCACAGTGAAGATCGGATCTATAAAGCTTGGAGTTGACATTGATATTTTTTAGATCAATTGTCTGTATCAGGCCAGCTGATTTCAATTTTTCAAAAAGTTGTGTTCGGTTCTCAACCAAAGGAGTAAAGACTCTAGAAGGTTTCTTCTCAAGATTTGGGCAAGGAGGATGGTAATTATTTCCTGGATGTTAAGGTACTTGACGGTAGTTTGGACGATTTTGGTGAGTTGGTGCCTACGTTTGGAAATTTGTGTATTGTAGAGCTCGGTAGCTAAGAGGGGTATTTTGGTAGCACGGGGGTGGAGTTTGGTAACTTGATTGGATATTTGAACAATTAACTGATGGAGCTTAGTAATATGAATGAGTATTTTGGTAATGTGGAAGTGGAGTTTGGTAAACAAGAGGTGGAATTTGATAACTCGGTGGTGGAATTTGATAATTAGGAGGTAGAATTTGGTAACTCGGTGGTGGAGTTTGGTAATTAGGAGGTAGAATTTTGTAACTCGGTGATGAAGTTTGATAACCTAATTGGGTATAACAAGCTGGATATGAATTTTGAAGAGCTCGAGGATAACCTTTGTATGGTGAGGATTTTCTGAAGTGTCTTTTTTCATTAGATGCGCAGGAAATAAAATACACATCCTATCTCTTCTTTTTCAACAATCCTGAAGATTCGGTTGAGGGGACAACGTGAGAAATCTTTCTGGTTTTAATCCCATCTTCGATAGCCTCACCTACCTTGACTATCTCCGAAAATTTTGCTCCAATGAGCAACATTTTCCTGTCATAATACTTTGGCTCTTGAATACGTATGAACACTTTAACGATCTCCTTCTCCGACATAGCGGGTTGAACCCGGGCGACCTCTTTCCTCTACCTATACGCATATTCACAATAGCTTTCAATGGATTTCCGCTTAATTCTCTCCAAAGAATAGCGATCAAGAACGATCTCCACATTGTAGGCAAACCGTTCGACAAAATCCTTAGCTAGTGCATTCCAACTAGACCATTGTCTTATCTCATGAGAGGTAAACCATTCCAACGCTTCTCCACTTAAACTTCGACTAAAGAGCTGCATTAACAAGGCTTCATTCCTGCCAACTCCTACGAGTTGGTCACAGTAGGCTCTCAGGTGCGCCAATGGATTCCTTATTCCTCCGAAAGTGTCAAATTTTGGCACTTTAAACCTTTTCGGGAGGTCCAGATTCGGATGGATGCACAGATCCTCATAACTCAACCCATGGACTTCAGGAATATAGTGTAGCTCCTTCATGGCTTTCCTAATCCTTTCTTTCATATTCAACTTGGTTGTCTCTTCCTTTGACCTCCACTCTCTCTCATGTTCCTCATAGTGATCTAGATCGGAACAGTTGGCATAGGGTCCATTTGAAATTGAAATTTGAAAAATAGTTTTTTTGAGGCAATGACGGAGCAATGGAGGGATTCTGAATATTTTGAGTGGCTTGATAATTTTGGGGGAAAGTTTGGGGGTTGGTATGTTGATTTTGGTGATGGGGGAAGGTTTGCAGATTGTTAACATTTTGATTTTGAGGGGAAGGACAAGTTTGTGGGTTGGTGTTTTGAGGAAGAAGTGGCGCTTGGTAAGAAGCAGAGGCGTGAGGGGGATTTGAGGTGGTTAGATCAATGATGGGGGAGTTTTGAGCAGGGTTAGGAGATGGGTTCTGCAACTGTTTTGCGCTTGGAAGAGGAAAGTAGAGCGGAGGTCTTCCATTTCCTTGAGAGTTAAAAGTGAAAATTGGATTAGGCAAATTTTGTCTTCTTTGCATTTCGACCCTCATTTCGGCGATCTGTTGCATTAATTGCATAATTAATTTATTTTGATCAGTAGCAGCGGGCTGAGCCACGACAATTTATCACCCATTACTGTCTTTCCTTTTTGCGAACTTTGATTGGGGAAAGAATCTTTGGGAGCCTTAGTTCTTGTAAAATAAGGGTGTTCAGCCAGCTTATCAACGCAGATCAATTCTAAGCACCTGATAGTAGAAAAATAACTAAAAGGTAAACGTGTTATTGCCTAAAGGTGATAAATAGTGTAAGATATCACACATTGGTGCAAACACACAAAAGTTGCTTCATTTGAAAATAGACTAGCCCACGGATATAGAAAAGATGGCTAATAGACATAAATTTGTCTATTTAACTTTGGGATTTGTGGCAGAAAGATTGACTTCCGTCGAGCCAATTTTTTTTTTGCATCTTTCATTGACATACTTTTGATTTTCGATTGAGATGAAATTCAAATCTCATTGCAAGAGTTGAAAAATATAGAATTTCTCCAAATGGGGACCGAGCCTTGAAAAGCTGCCTACGTATCTCACGAGGGAGAATTCAGATCCTACATAATTTGACCAACTTGAATTTCTTTCAATTTGAGACGATGAATCTTTTTCTAATATGAGAGTAAGATTTGAAAAATGAAGTTTGATTTTTTTTTAAGGAAACTAAAGACCCGAAGAGTATTTCGATGCACTTTTGATAGTGACTTGATATTTATGCTTAGGAGTTCTAAAAGCAATTCGAAAAGAAGTGAGCTAGAATATCTCTAAATAAAACAACATATTCACACAAGCAGTTATAACACATAAACAAATATTGCGTAAATATGTAACCCTTTTATGCCAAGGGTAGGCCTAACGATTTGAAGAATGTATAACATCATTTGAAACATTCCATTGCCCCAAAACCCAAATTTATACAAATTTCACGAATAAACTGAATGGGGATACATAACAAGGGAAATGTGATACAAAATAATCAGTCCCGCGCAGTGGTACAATCCTAAACTATGCTTCCAAGGAAAAATCTTTCGTTCTTGAGCTTCTTGCCATATCTGAATGCCAACATCTTCAGATGCAAGGGTAACTTGATCCTTCTTTGACCCGAACAAACAATTAAACTCCCAACCCCAAGAGACAATGTTTTGCCAAATAACGTATACATCCTTCGAATTTAAACACATAAGTATGATTATCTTTTTATTGACCAATGAGACAAATAGACACAATGTGGGCTTCTAATGGGCCCAACACACTTTGGGTGTTGGGTCAACTTAGTTCAAATGCACTAAATCTGAGATTTGGTTTCGCTTTACGCTAGTTGACAAAGAGTGACTTTTGAAATACCAGGAACCCAAACGGACTACTTAGGACAACTATTGGACGCATGACGAATCGATAAATTGTCGATCATTTCGAAAAAGGGTTGAGTACAAAAAGTCTGGCTGCGGTTTCGCAAAACCGTTCTTTAATATACTATATATACAAGTTGAAAAATGTAATGAATGCAATGACAGTTTATAGAAGTTTAACAAGTAAAACACATAAATAATTCAACAATTAATAGCAAATAGTCAAATAGTCAAATCTTATGGTTAGAACTTAATTAAATCTCCAGCAGAGTCGGCATTTCTATTTTACTTGAAAAAATAAAAATGGACTTATTTTGAAAAATCGGCTAAACTTATGACTTGAAGAAAAATCGATTTTCCAAAATAGAGTTGCCACTGAATTTTTGTATAAAATTAAAAAAACTTGAGGTTTTCAAAAGAATTAAACAGATAAAATTAATTGAGAATAAAAAAGGGTTCGAGTTCAATGTACATTCCGAGAAGGTATTAGGCCCTCGGAATGTCCGCTAACTTGCGGTTGATCGGCGATTTGACTAGAATGACTTTTCAACTAACTTTTAAAAATTTAATAAGTTTAAGAAAGAAAGAAAATTTTAAGTTGTTACTTTCAAATAAGAAATTCAGCATAATATTAATATTGAGACAAAATAATTAATATGTAACCAAATATATATATAAATAAAATAAAAAGTGTTTCAAAAAATAAGAAAACTAATCTTGGAAAACTTAATTAAATTAGACCATAAGAAAAAAAAAAGTTGGTTAATCAATAACAACATAAATAATAATAGAGGGGAAAATAATTAGACTTAGGGTTTTGAGCGCAAATCCAATTAAAATGACCTTTTGGCCCACCTGTCCTAAAGTCTAAAGAGAACCAAAATTATGGGTTTTGACCCATTTTAATCCAAACTAGGTGTTGGTTGTCTCATTGGGTTTTGACCCATTTTCCTGCTACTTCGATCTACTGAAATTTCCTTGGGCTTTTGGCTCCTTTTTAATTCTCATTTGGCATGATATACACCATGTGTATATTTGATGTATACACCATGTATACAACTGATTCTCGAACTCCCGGACCTGTATTTTTATTCGAACTTTGTATTTTCTGCATTTTTCACCTTGTACTTCCATGTTTGAACCTGTATATTGTATTTTTGACTATATACCCGTGTATGCAGAGGGTATATCAGTGTATACAACTCCTTCTTTGGGATTTTCGGACACCTAAAATTCAATGTTTCAGCCCCTTTATCACTCTCCAGCCCTGTTCGTCGTTTCAAAACCCGGTTGACTCGATAAAAAATAGAATCGGGCCTCTAAGGCCCAATCAATGGAATGTAAGGAAAATGAGTCTCCAAGGACTCGGGAGGAGCCGGTTCACACAAAGAAAAAGAACAAAACAAGATAGGAATTAGTAATCAAGAATACTTTAAACCTTTAAAATACAACCAAGACACATGAAAAAGAAATAAGACAAAATAGGCATGTGATTAATTCACTGCCAATGTTATGCAAATATGACAAAGGAATACATACAATACTTAAAGAACTTTCATTTAAATTAACTAACTTCACATAATAAGATGAAACACCAAATAGTAGTGATAACTAAACAGTAAAACTAACAGTGATTAAATGGAGTGGATTTAGGCCTAATTACTTAGACAAAGGTAATAATAAGGAAATAATTATCAATCAAAGGTGGAGCAGACCATTGAAGTTGATATCATTAAAGCTAAAAATGCATTATGAACCATAATATGGCAGTGGTAAACCTATGCATCAATAGAATAACTTGAGCATTTTACACATGAATAAATCAGCAAACCAAGTTAACAAAATAATGCTACTGTTTTGCAAAATTTTTAGACATGAATAAGAGAGAGGTTTTAGCATTTTTTCCAACTTCACATAAAGAGAAGGGACAAGGTGCAGGCCACAGAACATTTTTTATGGTAACTTTAACACAATTTTCATACACCGAGACATGTCTTTAAGGATAAACAAGAATGCATTAACACTCAAACTTTAAGACTATAATCTTGTGGAATGAGACTCAATCAACAGAAGCCATTATAAAAGAAGAAAAGAACACAACTCATGCTTTGTAAATACATATGGGAAGAGGACAATTACAAAAACTGAAAAAAGAGTAGAACGAGTTGTTGCATCTAATGGACAGTAGATACAACTACATTTAATCTCTATAGTAGCCATTTTTGAGATTCTGAATCAACATTGCAGTAGAAAGATGAAAGAACTTTTTAACGCTAAGAGACAACTAAAACAAGAAAATGTTGATTCGACATCATCAAAACGAATGTACGCAAAACAAAATAACCACGACAATTTTAACAAATAAGCATGGAAGCAACAATGATAAATATATAAAACGGGATTAACTCGACCTTAAGTTTGACTCACTAAAATCGATTAAGAAGAAATACACCATACCAAATAACACTAAATCAGCACTTAACAGCGAACCAACTACATCACAAGGCTTTTTCGATATGAAATAATATCAATTTTTTTGAATCAGAAGAAGAGGCGATAAGGAATATTATAAAGGAGGGAGCATTACATTTTTTCGGAAAGTGAGCCGGATGAAACGATTGAGAAAGCAACAACTTCCACTTCTCCAAAGGAATTCCAAGTGATTTCAGCAAAGATTCGAAGAAAACTTATGAAAAGAATGTCTTAAAGAAATAATCAATGGGTTAACAATAACAGTATTTCTACCTCGATTTTTGCTTCAATATTGTATATCTTCGTCACCCTCTGATTGAAGATTGGAGAGGGATTTATATATAGGGGAGATTGGAATTGAAAAGGGGGGGGGGAACAAAATTCCATTTCGAATTTGAAATTCGAATTGCTCTCCAAGGATGAGGTTGAGGAGTTGGAATTCGTACTACTTCTAACAGATAAATGAATGGAGCCGCTTGATTTTCGAGCAAGGACATAGAAGCACCGAGATTTTGAAACCTGGATATTCTCCAACATTTTTGTATGATTGGATAAGGGAGAGAAGGAGACAGACGCGGCTAGGCTAGGCTACTCGAGGTGCTGGACTCGGGTCGCGTTGCTGGACTGGTTTTTTGGGGTTCTGCTTCGCGATGGAGAACATAGTTGGGGTCGTGTGGGGTCATTGTTATGTGTATTGTTGTTGTTATTGTAATGTTTTTTTAATGAATGGGTTTGGGCCGGAATTGGGCTGGGATTAATTGGAGTTGATTGATTTTTTTATCTTTGTTGAAAATAAAGGAATGAGCTGTCTATTTGGGCCAAAATTGGTCTTAAGATGGGTTGAAGGTGAGGTTTAAAGAGTGGCTAGATCTTGGAAATTAAGAAATAACCAAATTGAGTTATATTAACAAATTCGGCTAAAACCTAAGTAAGACGAATTAATATTAATTAATTAACGAGCTTCTTAATTTTAATAAAATAAAGATAATTAACTTAATTATAAACTAATAACTCAAAAAAATAAGCATAATTTAAACTAAACTAATTTAATAAAATATTTACTAAAATTAAAATCTTCTTTAGATGATTTTCAAAATGTTTATAAAATATACTAATTATATAAAACATATATGTTACTTAAATGATAAAATTAATTAAAAGTAACTTGAAAAAAAATTTATTTTGAACTTTATAAAAACTAATTATTTCAAATCATTTAGAATTTAAGAAGCTCGGTGATTAATTTATATTGTGGAGGATCAAAATTGGGTGTCAATACTATTTATCTGTTTCTTCGTTAACAAAAGATTATCAATTAGTGAAAGCTTGCAGAAAGTCATGTTAATTTGAAAAGAGAATGCAATGTTGACAACCAATTAATTAAATATATTACAATGAAAGAAAGTTGGCAAGCGTGGATATATAAAATTGAGAAAGCAATTGAAAATAATTGTTCGGATAATTGTTTATTTTACACTCTTTAAAAATGATAATATTTAATTGATATGAAATTATTAATTAAGAAAGTATTATAAATCAATTTAAAACAAATATATTAAACAGTGATTTAATTTTATTAAGGGGACAACCATTATAATTCCACAAAAAAATAAAGCATAAAAATACAAATGACCGTTTCTTTACGTCAAAAAATAACTCTTACAAATTAAATAACCTTTTTCTCACCAAATTCCAGCAGGATGTCTGAATAGAGGAGAATTTCATCAAAAAACTTGAGCATTGATGTTGACCACCATTGATCGGCCTCACTCTTTTAAGACACCATTAAAGTTATCTCGTATTTGCATAAATACACCTTAACTTTTAAAGTGTCCTATCACTCCACAGAACTATTTAATATCTTTGTAAATGAGCCATTTTGACCCATTCCCTCGTCTGCGTTGTTACCACACACATGAGGCGCGTCATGCAGCGTCTTCAATGTCATGGATTAGTTTAAAAGTGTCACGTGTCATTTTCTTTCTTTATTATTAATTATTTAATCACTTTATATATCTTCCCCAAATTTAAACCCAAAATAGCCGTTGGTAGCCCTAATTTTTCGATTTCATGGTTTTTTCATAGCAAGATCAATGTTGGTGCTCTTTGTTTGACGAATTCATCATCTTCCTCAAGAAAATAAGGTAGAAATTTGTTTTATCTTTTAATTTCCAGTAGAAAGCGTTAATTTGAAGTTGTTTATGGTTTGATTTCTTCTTAATTTTCTAATTAGGTTTTGACTGAAAATGTCAAATGCAATGTTGAATCGTATTTGTAATGATGAGAATGATCCGATGTTGCGAGTGAAATTGTGACTCAAACATGGTGACCTATCAATGCAAACTTCATGGTCGGAGCATAATCCGGCTCGAAGATTTTGTTCTTGTCCACGCTATCGTGTATGTTTCCTAATTCTTTTTCGAAGATCTTTTGTTTATATATTTTTCTTTAATTTGGTTTTTGCGTATTTTAGGAGGATGCGTGTAACTTCTTTAGATGAAGGGATCGTGAAGATGTTGATATACGATCCAAGTACATTATTCCGAGATTGGCAAAGAGAATTAAGGAGTTGGAAGAAGCATTGGCATCTTATGAAAGTCGTTTTGAAAGTAACCAAGTCGTGATGAAGGAGAAAAAGAAGAGCAAATGTTGTAACTTGAAGCTAATTGTCTTGATCATTATTGTGTGTTTTCTATTTTTAAGTCTAACCAAGAATGTGAAGGATGGAAGTTATAGGTGTGTGCAACCAAAATTGCCATAGACATCTTTAGTTACTTTCAAGTTTTTGAAGTCGTAGGTGTGTGTAACTAGAAGCTAGTTGTCTTGACCTTGCTAGTTGTAGGTGTGTGTAACTTGAAGGATGGAAGTTGTTGAATGCTCAAGTTTTTGTTGGTCTTTGTTGTCAAAATAATTGTGATTTGAACAAATTAATGTATTTGATTCTCTTGTCTATATTATTGTGGTAACCATTTGAGAAACTTCAAAAATATGTTCAACTACTAATAAAAAAGCAACAAAAAAACTAATCAAAAAGAAGACTTCTTTGCAACATAATCATTCAAGTTTTGTTTGGTTACACGCAAAATTGAGTTTGATTCCAACTAAAAACAACAACAAAATATACATAATTAAATTTTATTTGTCAAAATGAACAAGACAACATCAAAATGCCCTACTTCCATGGCACATGAGTCTTCCTACTTGAGCTTGTTTGGCTTTGGTTATTAGCAGTAGCAGTGGCTGCAAACCTAGTTTGGATAACCTTTTCAGCCCTCATTCTTTCTAGGTTGCTACTGGTAATAGTTGTCTTCCCCTTCCATTTGAATCCACGTACTGGTGTGTAGCCAATAGCACCAGTAACAACATCTGCCCTCTTTGTCACTCTTGTACCAATATTAATAACTCTTCTACTTGACAATCCAGGCTGCTTAGTCAAATAAATACACATTCACATCAAAAGACATTTATGCTTGCATTGACAATCGTAAACTTACATTGAGAGTTGTAAATCCATCTTCAACTTGGTATATGCCAACACCTATGTACCATTTTTGGCCTTTTAAAATGTCTTGTTTGTCCTCCACTGGTGTCCTCATGTTCTACTGGTTTCTTCTCTCTTTCTAAGCCTCTTCCACTGCAGGTTACTTCAGAACTAGTTTGACTATGTTGAGCCATTCCTCTTCCTCTACCTAGTCCTTCATTCACATTTCTTTCTTGAGACATTCCTCTTCCTCTACTTGTTCCTGCTTCTCTATCTCTACCTCTCCCTCTACTATTTACAGTCTGTACGTTGAAACCAAAATATTAAAGCATATCTATATTGTCTATAAATGATATAATAATTAGATATATTACCTCTGTGTTTGTAGCAGTTTCATGTGATTGAGTTGAAACACCTATATAACTTGAAACTCTTCCTGTGCCTCTTCCTCTACCACTTTCATTATTTGTGGTGGCCTGTGAAGAAGCTCTAGGTGATTGAGTTGAACTACTAGCCCTTGTTTTGCCTTTTGCTGCTCTTTCAACAGCCTATGTATTGATGTATCAATACATATACATGCGCATATAACTTACATTTGAAAGTAACAAATAAAAGTATCTGTGTCTAAGAAGATGGTTCAGTTGACTGACTTGGACCAGTACCTTTTGCCTGAGAAGATGGTTCAGTTGATTGACTTGGACTAGTTTGGTTTCTTGTAGGACATCCTCTTTTATTGTGTCCTTGTGTACCACATTTGCTACAAGTCATAACAACACCTCTTTTTCTAAGCTTTCCAGTTTTTCTGCTTTCATCTGCTTCCTTTCTTCTAACCTTACTTGGTCTTCCAGGCATCATCTTGATCTTTGGTGGCTTTACAATTGGATTATTTGATGTTGGCCACATTTTTATGTTATTCATTGACTGAATAAAATGGACATATGTGCTGAGGTAGGTTTTCTTGCTATAACAACTAGCCACATTATTGATTGGTTCCAACTCCTTGTAATGAAGGGCAACAACACCATGAGGACAAGGAATCCCCTGAGCTGGCAGGATCTGCAACTACAACTCCTACTAACAATGTCCACAGTATGTGTAAATCCATGGTGTTTAATCTCAAAACCTCTTTCTCCATTCCAAGTCAAGTTACATTGCATAGACTTTTCAATATTTTCTTTCAAAATCTTCAAAGACATAGGAGATATATCAGTGATCCAAGTGTTTGAGAACTCTCTCAAATCACCAATTCTTTTTATTATCTTCACCCTTATCTCCTCAAGCATTGTGATGATTGTTTTATACCTTGCAGGTATCCAAGCATTAAAACTTTCTGCCATATTGTTGTCCACAATATCACATTTGCTATAGTCTTGAAAATACTTCTTGCACCATGTATCCAAGTTGTACCATAAAAGATCATCCAAACAGTCTTGTCCTAATTTCTTCATTGCATGTATATTATCCTTCAACTCAGCTTCAAATGTGAATTTAGCAATCCTCCAAAATACTCTTTTTCTTTCAACTCCTTTCCAGTTTTCACACCAATTTGCAAGAACATGTCTTGCACATTTTCTGTGTTCAAACAGTGGCAATACATCTTAAACAACAATTTCTAGTCCCTAACAAACCAACATAATAGAAAAAGAATAATTAAAATGCAAAAGTCAACAACAATAAAACAGTAAAACAATAAAGGTCTTACCTTTTACGTATCAGTAATGATAGATAGTTGATGTCCTTCTCCAAGGTCAAGATCATTCTTCACTAGTTCAAGAAACCATGTCCATGTAAACTGATTCTCAATCTCAACAACTGTCCAAGCAATAGGCAACATTTGGTTGTTTCCATCTCTACAAACTACCACTAACAACTGGCCTTTACACACCTTTGAGAAAACACCCATCAAAACCAATCAACCTCCTAGCACCTCCAAAAAATGCTTTATTTAAAATATTGAAGCAAACATAAAATCCTTCAAAAAAATTCTGCCCAGTTTTATCTTCTTCTCCAACCTTCACTATACAAGTACTACCTGGATTACTCCTTAAAATTTCAGCTTTATAATAAAAAATCTTACCATACTCCACAATGTGATCGCCCATGATCTCTTGTAACATTCTAGTCCTAGCTCTTCTCACTGTTGTCCTACCAACATGAATATCCAATTCCTTTCTAATAATGTCCTGTAACAACACAATGCTGATGTTTGGCTGTTGAGTTATTCTTTCTTTGTATTTGGTGGCCAAAAACTTTGAGTTGCATGCAAAGATAGTTATGAGTTGATGTCAAACATTTATGGACAAGGTTGTATCTTTTAACAATGAAATCTCCACTAGTTTTATCCTTTCTTGCACACAACAACCAAGGACAAGTCTCTTTACAACATCTCACTTTAACTCTGCCAGGTTCATTCACATATTTTTCAATTTGAATATGTTCTTGGGCTGCATATCTTGTCACTGCCACTCTAAATTCTTCAACACTTCCAAAAACCAATCCTAATTCCCAAACAATCTTTTCAGAAGTTGCATCAAACACAACTCTATTTGGGGTTTTCTTTTTTCTAACAGGTTTATTCACTACTTGATCAACCTATTCACCATCTCCTCAACCTGTTTCATCATCTATTTCAAAGCTAGGAGTTTTATCACTTAGATAGTAAGGTACATCACCTCCTAGCTTACCAACTAAGCTTTCCCTAATACCAATATTTGTCTCATCATACCGTATATCTGGACCTTTTCATCAACATTAATCTGATCTGAAGTAGTGCATTTACTTCTCCTTTGTGACCTTTTGAAATGCCTCTTGCTTGTCCTTATATCTATATACTCTTGATAGACATCACTGTCAACCTCAGTATCTTCATTAGTATCCCCTTCAGATCTTGATTCATCTTCCATTTCATTATCAGTTGGATCATTATCTATTATAAGATCAGATGAAGGTACAGAGGAAAGATGAGGCACAGTAGAATGAAAGGGTGGAGGCATAGTGGAAGAAGGAGGCACAATGGNTGTCCTTTTTGGCATGTTTTTGCATGGTCTCCGTACTTAGTACTTAATTGTGCTAACCCCTTTCTTTCCCTTTTTGGACTAAAGTGTAGGGATTTGGAGATGATGACATGTCATGGCTATTTGATAGGTTTCTAAGTGTTGAAGATGAAGACTTGGTGAGTCCTCATATATTCGAGGACAATACCCCATATGTTCTTTTATGTCTTTTTAGTACTGTTTAAGTTGTGTATGAGATTAGTCCCGAATTTTGTACTCTAAAGTATTAGATGGTTTTGAGACATCATGTATAAAGTCTAGAAAGTCTTCCGCTTGCTATTTTTTTTTAATTATTTATGAAATGTTTTCTTGGTAAAGAAAGTTTTTAATTTCTTATGGTTTTAGTGTCTATGCGATGAATGGATGCTAAGAGGCTTGTATTGAACCTCTTCGAGGTCAAGTACGCCGGTTACGATTAAGGGGTGCTCCCGGGTCGTGACAAACATAATCACTAACAAACAACAGTAGCAGAAACACTAACTAACAAGAGTAGAAAAAACACTAATAGTAGCAGTAGCACTAACATTTAGCCCCATCACTAACAGAACAAAAGACTTGTAAACAAGTCGATAATGTAAAAATTGAAGTCTACAAATGTATAAGAGACAAATAATAAGATTTGAACTAAGTGGATAACATCAAACCCTAACCTAAAACACGATCACTAATAGTCGCACTAAGTCGATAACACAGAACCCTAATCACTAACAGTCGCACTAAATCGATAACATAACACCCTAACCCTAATAGTAGCAATTACTTAATAACACAATGAAAAACTATAAAATCCTAATAATGGCAACTATAGTAGGTCGATTCCAACACTTTTACATTATAATAATCCCTAAAATCATAATAATAATAAAAAAAGAAGATCTTTATCATATGATGTAGAGCCCTAACTTGTTAGACCTTCAATATTTTGTCCCTCCAAGAATCTTCACCAAGACACATCAACAACGAGATTATCAACACCAACACAACGAGAAAACTTTTCTATTTCTTCAGATTTTAAGGAGAGTTGAGAAATAAGAAAGAGAAAAGGAGAAGACGACTTTTCTTCAAAGAATAGGGTCGGGTCGGGTTGAATTCTATCATAGGGAGTGAGAAACACACGCGACAACATAGACGAGGGAATGGGTCGAAATGGCCCATTTACAAAGATATTAAATAGTTCTATGGGGTGATAGTACACTTTGAAAGTTAAGGTGTCTTTATACAAATATGGGACAACTTTAATGGTGTCTTTATGTCTTTTCTCTTTACTAAAATAATAAAAATAATACTCAATCCACATTCAATTCAATTTTTTTTAAAAAAAAATCGTAAAAGATCTTCAATACTTTTCAGCAAAGAAAACTCAGCCTTCAAGAATGACCGACATATATAGAATCCATGCGTAAGACTCTTTGAATGAAAGTTGATTGTTGAGTTATATTCCTGAATTCCTTTTAATAGAAATTAAAAAAGAATTTGAGACTATGAAACGAATAATATATTAAGAGAAAAGAAAACTTATATCACAAAATATGAATGGTACGAAAAATATATTGCATTATTCAAAAATTGGTGTTGGTTATAGAAGTTGTGTTTATACCACTTAGAGCAAAAACAAAGGGGCCATAGAACCCCACCCCACCCCTAAAGTTTATGTGTTTTCTTGAAAAAATTGAATACTAGCGACGACACAGTCTCATAGAGTGAGATTTAGAGAGGATAAAATGTAATTTCCAATAGACCTTCAACTTAGTGGTAACTACCAAATAATATTAGTATTACAGATTTTTTTTTTCAAACATAGTTTTTAAAATGTTTGCCCAAACAATATCATTTGTAAATACTAGAAGCATTATCAACTTTTTGGGTGCGCCAAAATACTTTTTTCTTGCCCCTCCTTTGCTAGAAAATTTGCCACTCTATTATGCTATTTGAAGATGTGACTAATTACTTGATTGTCTAGTATTTACATCAACAATTGAGTTCTTTAGAGAGTTATCCCGTGCCTTTAAATATACTCTACGTATTCACTTTTGTTAATTTTGGGTACTTGTTCCCTCTTGCTTAAAGTCGTTGAATTTTTTTGTAGTATGACATGTCTTGTTTCAGTGGCGTAATATGTGGTATTCGAACATTGGATTAAGACACTTTTTCCACCCATTCTTATCCAAAAAAAATTAGGTATATCTTACATTCTTAAGTAGATAACCTAGCTAGTCTTTTTGGTGTCTTGGACCAATAAAGGCTAGTATTCACATCTAAGACCCTTACTCCTCATCCGATTATGAACCGTGTGGAGGAACCCTTAAATTTTGAGGACATTTTATTAATGCTTGTGTTACTTTAACTGTCATTCTCGCTTGTATTTTATCCATTACCATTTGCACATAAGCTTCTCTCTAAAGGTGAAATGCTCCCAAACTAATGTATTTGAACAATTCAACCAACCACAATTCCACCATTTGTCCGGATTTCAACTTTTTTTTCCTTTAACACGTTCATCAATCATCAAAGAGTCCAATCCCAATTATATGGCAAATTCTAACACATTGTTCATGTATGCCGCTCAAATTACAACACTTGAGTCTCAAGGCAACTTTGCCGACTATATGACCTATACATCTAATCTCTCAAATAAACGAATTCCTTACTTTGAATAGTTCCACGACATCACAAATAATTCACAATCTCTGTAAATTTTCATATAACTTTATAACAATAGTGAAATAATTATCCGAGGTGATAAGATTCTTTTGATTACTCCTATTATTCATAATACTCTCTCTTCACTCCACAATTTTTTCGAATTACAAAATGTCCATTGCTCTCTCCTCATATAAGAAAAAGTTAATTTCTGCTACTTAATATTTTATCCTCAACATCTAACATTTATGAAATTTTCCGTTACTCTTTCTTGTGAAAAGAAATTGAATATAGAAACATATATCCTACAAGATCGAGACGGAGCCAGATTAAAACAAGAGGTTCATATAATACCCTCGCTCAAAACCTTACTTATTATACATATATTAAATTACAACCTTACTTAATAATAAGGGTTCAATTCCTTTTAACTTTCACAAATTTGACATAGTTTATTTTTGGGATAAGGGTCTGAAAAATACCCCAACTTTGGTCGGATTTGCTATTGCGATACTAAACTTTCATGAGGACCTATTACCTCCCTAGATTATTTAATACCGTATTTTAAACATATATATTTTCCCACTTGACATAAAGAATAATGCAAAATTATAAATAGTAATGTGTCCACGTGGACACATATATACCTTTAAAATACACTATTAAGTAGTTCATGAGGTAAAAAGTACGGTATTGAATAGTCTAGGGAGGTAATAGGTCCTTATGAAAGTTTAGTATCGCAACAGCAAATCTGACCAAAACTGGGATATTTTTCAGACCCTTATCCCTTTATTTTTGTATAAAAACTACTAATAAAATCTCTTACTCCTAATACTAGGCAAAAATCAAGTGGTTTAGAAACAGTGCAAGTTTTTATTCATGTGGAAATTGAGTTTAATGTGTTCAACATTACTTATTAATTTGCGAGGCTAATGTATCATATTCACCAATTTCAAGGGCTATGTAAGTAAATATTGATACTTCCACATCCATGTCACACTAGCCAGAGAAAGCCAGAAAGCCTCAGAACACCAGCAAGCAAAAACTCTCTCCAATACTGACTTTGATCCTTTGCACTGTGGGATTACATAAACCAAAACTGAGATCCATTTCTTGTAGAGACAAAGAATCAAGATCCAGTGGGTGTGCATCAATGGCTCCTCCGGCTCAAACTAATCGATCACCTTCACCTTCTCAACCTTCCGGGTAACAATTCTTCCTTCCTTTCTTTCCTTGCAGTTTTTTCTCTCTCTTTCGTATACCCTTTAGGATGGAGAATTCAAAACCCCCACACCCAGTATGACCTTTTTCCTGTTTTTCATTGTCTTGTTCCTGACCCTTTTGGAAAAGGGGATGAAATTAATTGTCTTTAGTTGAATTCTTGAAATATCCAAGTGGGAAATACTACTGAACTACTTAAGAAACGATCAAAATTGGACTTTCTAGCTTCGATCATGACATGGGTATTTCCTACATTGACCTAAAGAAATTTCACCAATTCAAAATTCACTAGTTTTGCGTAATTATTCTGTATTAATAACCTGATGTTTGTTTGGTATCATGTGTCTTATTTTATTATAATTGCATAAGGCAATTTTCTGGTTGAAAATGAGCTTTGCTTGCTGTAAATAAAGATTAGGGATTTCAAAATGGCAAAGGTTGGAGTTTTACATGCAGTATAAAACAGTGTGTGAAATTATACTGATGTTAATTTTGATTGGGGCAGAAAAGGGGAAGTTTCGGATTTGAAGATGCAGCTTAGGCAGTTGGCGGGTAGTCGAGCTCCGGGTACTGATGATGCAAAGAGGGAGTTGTTTAAGAAGGTGATCTCGTGTATGACAATTGGGATCGACGTTTCTTCAGTTTTCAGCGAAATGGTTATGTGCTCAGCAACCTCAGACATTGTGCTAAAGAAGATGTGCTACCTTTATGTTGGTAACTATGCTAAACACAACCCAGATCTCGCGCTTTTGACCATTAATTTTCTTCAGAGGGATTGCAAAGATGAAGATCCCATGATTCGTGGTTTGGCTCTACGGAGCCTGTGTTCTTTGCGGGTGACAAATTTGGTCGAGTACTTGGTTGGCCCCTTGGGTGCAGGGTTGAAGGATTCAAATAGTTATGTTAGGACAGTTGCAACCATGGGTGTTTTGAAGTTGTACCATATCTCAGAATCAACTTGCATGGATGCGGATTTTCCTGCCACGCTTAAGCACTTGATGCTGAATGACCGAGAAGCTCAGGTCTGGCATTGTAATCTGCATGACATCTTTCTTCTTTTCATCTGTTTCTTGTGCTTGAGTTTTCAAAGCAATTATCGCCTACTATTTGGTTGCTACATGACTTTCAATGACAACAAAGTAGTTGGACACACTTTTTTGATGTACCCATAGATTTCCCTCTTTTGTGGTTTCAGTTTTTCCTTCTCTCTCTATTCCATTGGGTAGCATTTCAGCATAGATGGTGAGGATTCCATGCATGTCATAACAGATAATCATTTCAATACTTGGAGCAGACATTGGCATAATTTTACAATGTTTTCTGATAAATTTGAGAGAAATAGATCAATTTTCTAGAAGCTTGATTGGTTCCTCGTGTGAAAAGCAATAGAGAACTTAGACTATGGTTTGGAAGCTAGTTTACTTTTGAGAGAAGAGAAAATTCAGGTTGATGGAAGTTTCTCTGTGTGGTTCTTTTTGTTCAGTTAAAAATAGATGGCATTGAAGTTCTTGTTTATACCATCCCAGAGTACGTGCTACTTTCAAGTAATAGTCTTCAGATGTCACTTAGTTTGTATTGTTTGTATATGGAATGGCGCTACTCTAAGAAAAATTGACATATCTTTCCTTAGTCTTCATCTTTTGCTTCAGACAATTATTAAGTATTGATCCAGTTCCCAATATGTTTAAGATTCTCCAATCATGGTTTATTTCCATGTACATGCATCAACATAGAATGCCTTTCAAAGAATCTCAAAGCTCTTTATTTATCACCAGAAAACATTTAGCAACTCTAATTTCATGTGCAAAAGAAGCAGTACTATCATGATCTTTAGCTTTATCATTTACTCATCATATCCATCTTTCTTCTTTCTTCAGGTTGTAGCCAACTGTTTGTGCGCTCTACAGGAAATCTGGGGTTTGGAAGCAACCAAATCTGAGGAAGCATCAACAGAAAGAGAAACCCTGCTAAGCAAGCCACTTATTTATTACCTTTTGAATAGGTAGACTGTTGTCATAACTACTTGATTGCATATAATCTCCAATCTACTTTCTTACTTTTTTGTGATCATGTCTGTGTACTGTATGGAGTAAATCAACTGTGTACTAATCAAAAAGAAAAAAAAAACCTGTTTGTGGTGTAATTTTCTGCACTAATTTCTGAATTAAGTTGATATGTACTTTATGTCTTACTTGGTGCGATACTGTTTTTTTTTCTTCCTTACATACCTTATTGGTTTTAAACATTAGGAAGGTCTTGTATTTGTGAGACTTTGAGGATTTCAAGTAGTTTAGCTTGCTTGAATGCTATAGAACATAAGTGTTGCTAGTAAATCTGCATTCCTAAAGGCTAACATGCTTTCCTAAAGGCTAATATGCTTTCCTAAAGGCTAATATGCTTTTAGTTTAGTGGCACATTGCAGAGAATTTTAATAGTTTCTTCAGATTAGAATGGCCAGTAACATGTAAAATCTTTTGTCGTCTTCAGGGACTCAATGATAATGTAAATTTTTTGGGATAAAAACAAAATCATCGAATCTTGTTGATTGTGAAAAAGTATGGGTTACATGCACTTGTTTATGCATCGTCTTTCCTGGAGGGAATACGCTATAGGATAGTTTGCTGTCATAGGAGAAGGATGTTAGCACTGATGGTTTTAGTGAATTTCTTTACATTTGATTATCTTCAATCTCTTGGAGTTGATGCAAACTTAGAGAAAAAGTAGGTGACAAATGAAGAAAAAGATCCATACATGCAACACTTAGTAATATGTTTTAGTCACGTCAGTATGTTTACTCTAGGTCATATACTTTCTTGTAGTCTTTCAGTCCTGTCAGAGATTTATAGGTCTGTAGAAGCTATTGGGAATTTCTAGTACTTTTTAATATTTTTTTTCTGTATTACATTGGCCGGAGATGAGTTTAAATGGAGTGACATGGTTAATGAAGATTCATATGGCCGACCACAATTTACTTGGGATTGGGGTGTAGTAATTGTTGTAGAAAGGTAATTCGTTATGAAAGTACTATGCTTGCAGTTTGTATTCAGATGGAGCACGATACTACAATGTTCAAAAACAAAATTATGCATCTAGTTTTGATTTGGGATATATCTAGCTTAAATATGCTAGTTCATAAGCTGATAATTGCCCAAGACCATATAAGAAGATATCAATCTATTTTCTTAACCAATATGGGACATACTAATACCTCCTCGCATGTCCAGGCTTGAACAATTAGAGTGTGAATAATATAATATAAGAATCCAACGATAGGGAAAGAAAATAACATGGATAGGTTTGTTTGTAATACCCATGTAAATAAAAAGGACTTTTTGCTTAACTTAACCCCAAGGACAAGCTTATGAGATGAGAATTTCCTAAAGACATACAAGGAGACACAACTCATTTCCTCGATCCATGTAGGACACTTAACTAGCCTCCCTTCCTCCCTACATGTCAAGCCTGGACATTTGGATAAACCTAGAATTAGGATGTGTCTAGCTCTGACACCATATAAGAAAAATGGATTGTAGGTCTAACTCAACCTCAATAGCTAGCTTACATATTATGGATACTTAAGGGATAATTAACAGGTATTCAGATGGATGGTTTTCTCATTTCTGGAGTTAAACCAATATCCAAAAGGAATGGTTTGAGTGCTTGTTTAGAGAGGTGAATGTTAACTTAATTCTTTTATCAAGCATAGTTGTATATTATACTGATCTCCAAAGGGAATGGTTTGACTTCTTGTTTTATATCTTCTATTTTATTTTTTTGGAACATTTCCTCCTCCTGTGTGTCCGTATATTTCTTCTAATTTTTTTTTCTCATTAGGAGAAAATTTCCAAAGTTAACCTTTTTGTTAAACTCATTTATGAAGTTAACTTGTAAAAGATGAAAAAGATGTAAAGCTATACCTTGCTGCATCTTGATGTTGCTAATCAACTTGTCATGCATACAGTGCTACAGTAAATTATTCATCTTTCCTTTTCGTATTCTTTCTCTCTCCTTATTTGTCTTAGACATGTGACTTATATTGTTTTCTCTTTTTAAGTAAGAGTCTATTTAGCTTAGCTAATTGAAAGAAGCTGATAACATCACTAGTTGAAAAGTACCTTTCAAGTGTTTAAACTGATTTTTGTCTCAAAAAAAAAAAAGTGTTTAAACTGATTTTACAAAAAAGTAGTTACGTGTGAATAGAAGTGCAAACTAATACTCCCTCCATCCCAATTTATGTGATGATGTTTGACTAGGCAATAGAGTTTAACGGAAAAAAGAAGACTTTTGAAATTTGTGGTCTAAAATAAGCCATAGAAATTTCTGTGGCTAAAATTATTTCATCAAGGATATTGTAAGTTTGAAGTGGAACTGTTACTAGATGTGGAAAAATGTCATTCTTTTCGGGACTAGTTACAAAGGAAAGAATGTGACATATATTGGGATGGAGGAAGTAATAAACCGTTGGGGTGTTTGATAAATAAGTGGTGAGAAACACTTCTCTGTTAAAATGACTGAAATACTTTTAAAGCTATTTTCTGCTTTTGACCAATGGTTTCTGGAGAAAAGTTTTCAGGATTGCGGAACTCTTAGTAAGCTTTTTTCTGCTTTTGACCAATGATGTATCAAAAAGTTGCCTTCGGTTGTAATTTGAAGTAGACAATTTAACAGTAATACTCTGGAGGGAATGTAATGTTTCAATGCCCTTTACAGTCCCGATCCTTCCGCTGAAAGATGGACTGCAATTAGTTTTATCTTCTTTTTATTATTGCACTATGTATTCTGGTCATCAAAAAAATTCTTGGACTATTCTATCAAAGAAACAAAGTTTTGTTTTCTAAAAGCCTAGCGTACTTGGGGAAGAGGCAGGTTGTAAACTAGCTCAAAGTGCTCGGTGAGGATATCTCTTTGAATAGTTAAATTTCCCACTCTCCTCTCTATATTTTGTCATTTTGTTACATGTTTAATATTTTCTCTTGCCGTTTATGATCTTGCAGTAATGTAAGACTCTTTTGCATGGGAGGCTCTTTCTGTAATCTGCTAAAACAGTTATACTACACGGATGATAAAATTTCTGTGTCAATGTTGACTTTACTATCTTTTTTTTGTCAAATCCCATGAAAAAATTAGTAGACCTCTCTAGCTCCCTTACTCTGCATTGTGGTGTTTGGACTTTCTCGCGAGAGATTGCCTCATCTTTCAAATATGATTGTGCAGGTTCAAGGAATTCAGCGAATGGGCTCAATGCGCTGTTCTTGATCTGGTTTCTAAGTATGTGCCTTCTGACAGTAGTGAGATATTTGACATGATGAATCTTCTTGAAGATAGGCTTCAACATGCTAATGGTGCTGTTGTCTTGGCAACAATCAAGTTATTTCTGCAACTGACACTCTCCATGGCTGACATTCATCAACAGGTTCCCATTTTAGTGTTCATCTGAAATGTTTCCTTAGTAGATGGTATTGTCTATGGTTGCTCGACCATCTCTTTTTACTAATAATCCAGCTAAAGTACCCGCAAGGGTGGCCAAGTTGGTTGAGTGGGTGATCTCCCAAATGGGGGTCTTAGGCTCAAACTCCCTGCATACTTTCTCGGTCGAGCTTGTTGCACGGGGCGTGCCTAGTGCAGTTTACCTCTCTTGCGTGGTTTGCGGGCCATTACACTGGAACAAGGCTTGCTCTGTACGCACTCGAAGGATAGCGTCTGCGGGTTCCCTTGTCAACACAAAAAAAATAATTCAGCTAAATTGTTTACTGTCCAAGAAGTCAACTAACTTTGTTGTCTTTATTTTCCACTAGCCTTCTGACTATGCTTCCTGACAGCTCGTTTCCTTTTAACTTTTATTTATTATCTTCTTGGTCCAAATTGCCTTGTGTAAGAGGGGGCATGTGAAATTCAGTATGTTTATGATAACTGCTGTTTAAGTTGTAGTCAGTTGAGATCCCATATGGTTATACAGGGAAAACAGACAGCTTGAACTAATGTTTCCTGCAGCTTGAATTGTCAAATGACCCAATTTTAAAATCTTAATCCTCTGTACATTACACATAAAATGTAAATATCCAATGAGTTGGTTATTTCTGATGGGTTATTTCCTCCTGTAAGGCAGTAACTCAGCAATTCCTTAGCCTTAACTTTATCCTTTTCGATGTTGTTACATGTATTATCAATTAACATCATCACCTTAATTCCAAATTAGTTGGAGCTGGCCATATGAATCCTTTGTATCAAATAATTGCATGTATCATTGACTATTTCGTGCTAGCCATCAACCTATGACAACCCTCTCTCTCTCTTGAAGTAATTTAAACGTCTCTACTAAATTGCACCAACAGAATGCATGTTATGTACATATAAGGGACTAAGAGGTCCTCTCTTTTTTTATCCTACAATTTCTTGGAATTCATGGAACTTAGCAAAAGATTGAAAGAAAAAAACCCTATATGTTTGACATCATTTACTAGAGGATATGATTTAGTCATTTTAGTATGTTTACTTACTATCCTATGCTTTCTAGAGGAGTCTTTTAGCCCTAGTACGATTTTGTATTGTATGCCAGTAAAATATATACAAAACTTCTAGTACTTTTGTTTTTGATTTTATTTTGTCAAATACTGGCCTGAGATGAATATTTTATTTTTGATATCCGGCTTGGGATCAATATTTTATTACAGAAACATGGTCAGTGAGGATTCATTTACCGGACCCTAACTTCTTCGGGGCTGAAGCGTAGTTTTTGACTCAGAAGTCTCTTCTACACTACAGGAAATTTATCAAGTGCACTAAAGAATTAGTATCATCTACAAAAATCATGTTATGCAAGAAATTAACATCTACAGACATTTATATTTAATGTAAAAAAATAGTTCTTCAAAACATTTGCTATTTCTCTCCTTTCAAACTGCTCAAAAGATGGTGGATTTTACTGTCTTCCATGCACTTAGGGGAAGTTCTATAATGCATTGTTCTTGTCAACTTGTTATTGCTGCCTTTCATGACTTATCACCCTTCAAATATGTTGAGGAAAACACTCCAGAACTCTAGTACATATTTGTTGTGTAACAATTGTGGAGCTTACCCTCAATTTCAGTTTACAATCATCTACAACTTCGTATGGTTAATTTTTCTTCCTGATTCACAACCATTGGTTAAAGGTCTGAAACTTTGCGACATCCCACATTCTGGTTTTTCTTCCATCTCCCATGAGCTGAGCCAGCTGGTGGAATCCCCCCATCATATCCTTATCTGTTCCAGAGGGCGCCTCCACTGTAACCGGTTGCTGATTTGGTGAACCAGAACTCTTCCACACCCACACCCCCACATACCTTTTTTTTCTTAAAATAATTTTCTTGCAGGGGTGTACTTGCTCATATCCCAAATCTCATAACCACTTATAGAGTAGGCCTTTGTTTTGGAGTTTCAGGTTTTTAACCCTCAAAGTACTCCACCTTTTTCGAGTTGTTTCTGCGGGCCACCTTACTAGATGGATACTTCTTCTTTCAGAGTTGCCTTCCCGTTGGAAGTCTCTCCTTATTTTCTCTAGTTGCTTAACAATGTTTGAAGGGATCATTGAGTGCACTGGTAAATATGGAATTTCATCCAATACTAAAAATGGTTGTATGCTTTTTCCATGTGGCCAATCTCCTCTCACATTTGTTCATCTCACCGCGTCATCCTGTAGCTTGTCATGCTCCCTAAATGTGTCGGTTCAAGATATATTGTAGGGAAGTTTTCAACTTCACACCCAAAATGTCTGCCATGCTTTATTCTATTTTGGCATAATACATAAACATGACCCTTAACTTGGCTTCAGCGAACAACTATGCCCTCCAACTTTGAATGTGCACAAGTAGACACTTAAACTTGTATAAAATTGAACAAGTAGACACAAGTGTCCTACATGGCACAATACACGTAGGACGCCATGTAGGACACAAAATTGTCATGTAGGGTGCCATGTAGGACGAATGTGTCCATTTGCTCAATTTTATACAAGCTTAAGGCCTACTTGTACACACCCAAAGTTAAAGTCATAGTTGTCAACTGATGTCAAGTTAAGGGTCATGTTTATGCATTATGCCTTCTATTTTTGGTGTAAATAGGAGTATATAGAAGATCTAGAATCATTTATGGATGTCTTAGGTTCTATATAAGCTTTTGTTGTAGGATTGAAGATCTTCTTGATACTCCTTAGTAACTATGGTGACCTGTAACTGTTTGTGTCAGGTCTAATTTTTGGATACATATAAAAGTGTTACCTTTTCAAAAAAAAATATTCTGAAGATCAGTCCAAAAAAAATCTTGGATTTTGTCTCGGCATCATCCATTGTATTCAGAATCAATTCAAAACCACCCACCACAATTGTATTGATATTGCAACATGAGGTGATCCACATCTTCTCTCATTCACATATAGAACTAGCTTACACATATGATGATCCTCTTCGTCCTCAAATTTTTGGTTGTCAGTATTGGTCCCCTAGCTGTCAATCACGCAAAACCTTGGAACAAACCTTTGGTATAGTTTATAGACAAATGGGGTTCCCATGCTCTATTGGTTTTAAATGTTTCACCAAATTTAGTCTCTGTGAGCTTATAGAGAAACAAGGTGGAGATAGTGAGAAAATGCACAAAAGCTAATGTTTGAAATATTATTCATTCTATAGGCACACATTAGAATTTTCATGTTGAGGAAAACACTTTACAGTGTTCATGACTATATTTACCCTATGGAGGACATGTAAAACTATGACTGCTCACACTTAGCTATGTAACCGCCTAAACTATGCTGTAATTAATGGTCTGACAACCTTTGTTACCTAACAGCTGCATAAAGTGCAAAATGCTGTTACTCAAAATATAGTCTGCGCAAAATCTTCTGTAATTTTCTTCTTGAGGCATCTTAATTTTTAACTATGGCTGAATTTTAATTTTCATTTATTCATTCTTCTGTTTAGGTATATGAGCGTATAAAAGCACCTCTACTTACATTAGTTAGCTCAGGAGGTCCAGAGCAATCCTATGCTGTGCTAAGCCATCTACATTTGCTGGTGATGCGTGCACCCTATATTTTTTCAGCTGACTACAAGCACTTCTACTGCCAATACAATGAGCCATTTTATGTCAAAAAGCTAAAGCTTGAGATGCTGACTGCCGTGGCAAATGAGAGCAATACATACGAAATTGGTGAGTATCAATATCAGTCAACTAAATGAAAGTTTTCTACCTCAAGGTCTTTGTGTATACCTTATTTCCTGGTGTCAGATCCTGATCAAAGAGATTATTGGTGTTGCCCAGCCACAAATCTGAAAAAAAAATTAATGTGGGATAAGGGTAAGAAAAGAGTGTTGCACAATAATTAGTAAAATTAGTTGTAAAGTTGTGTAAATTTAAGAGGGGGNGGTGAGTATCAATATCAGTCAACTAAATGAAAGTTTTCTACCTCAAGGTCTTTGTGTATACCTTATTTCCTGGTGTCAGATCCTGATCAAAGAGATTATTGGTGTTGCCCAGCCACAAATCTGAAAAAAAAAATTAAGGTGGGATAAGGGTAAGAAAAGAGTGTTTTTGCACAATAATTAGTAAAATTAGTTGTAAAGCTGTGTAAATTTAANGTTGTGTAAATTTAAGAGGGGGGGTAAGGGTAAGAAAGAGTGAGTTTGTACAATAATCAGTTGAACTAAGTGGTAAATCAGTAGAACTAGTAGTAGTTTTATGCTGAAAAAAAAGTGATCAGTAAATTTAAATGAAGTGTTATTCCAATCAAATTCTTAAATGAAACTTTCTTGCTAAAAACTATATAGGCGTGCTTATAAGAAAAATACTATATGTGCATGCACTCATTCCTTAGCTAACACAAATTTATCTGGTGGAAGGAAATTCCTGGAAAATGTGCTTCTTCATGTCCTGTAAAGACCCTGCCTATATTGCTCATCCATATATGTGAATATTTTGTTCTTTCACTTTTATTCTATAGATTTGACTGGATATGGATTTTGAGATGTTGACTTATATACTACATTAGTGATGGTGAAAGAAAAATGTTAGAATAATGGTTGAGACAAGTTGAATAAGAATTGAGAACAATGGTTATATGACAACAATACCCCCAATTAGCAATATTCCAATAAGCACCAATTCTATAGAACAAGACACAAAAATGAGCTAACATGCAACAATGGCTATATCAAAACCAAAACCTCCTATTAAGAACACCAAACAAGCACCTATACTATAGACACACTCAAGAGGAATGATCCTCAAGCAAGCAATCTCATCAAACATTGTCAAGAAACAAAGGTCTTAGCCTCAAACTCCCTCAAGAGTATACTCAATTCATGAGAATTCAACACATCAAAAAAAAATCTAGGTTTAACTGAGCTATTCTCCCCTATGTCTAGACTAGCTATTACATATAAGGCTGCATCTTCTTCTCTCATCCAAACTATCTTCCAAATCTTGAAGGCCATCATGTGTCAACCTTCGATGACCTTCAAGTGCTCCGTCTTCATGATTAAAGAGAGTATAGCTTGAAGATGTGTATTTGAGCTTGCTTGGGGTGTGAGAAACATGTTCTTGAGCTTCATGCCTTTTCCTTTCAAGCGCACCCCCGAACCCCCAAGTCTCCAAAGTAGCGTCTTGATGAAAAGTCTACCAACTCCTTAACTTGGCTTTGTGTGCAAGGTTTTGATGGAACTTGGCTTGCATCAAAAAAGGGGTGGGAAGAGTTCAATGAAAATGTATATTTCAGAGTGGGAGAGTGGGTGATGGGAGTAGGGTGAGTTTTTGGAACATAGGTGATGCGGAAACAACATCTTGAGAATCACTTCCTAACATGTATTGAATATCTTGTCATAAAAGGATGTCGATTCAACGGTTATAGAGTATAAATGAGGAAGGAGTGCATTGGGATTTGAGTTTTAGGAGAAGTTTGCAAGACAGGGAGTTTGAAGAATTCCGGAACTTGATTGACTTTTCCCCTTATATTAGTCACTGTGTTGTACAATATGCCTAGTTGATGAATGCACAAAAGAGCTGACACCAAATTCAATAACATAGGATAAGTGTTAGAGTCAGACTGGATGTGCACCATGCTTAAGATAGAGAATAAGACTGAACGAAGGAGATGACTAAATCGATAAATCTCTTTTTGTGTGGTGATGTTTAGGTCATCTGAGTACTGTCAAGGGATTTAATATCCAAATTTTATAAAACTTCAAGTTATTGCCTCCCGACTAGTTTGCATTTTTGACTAGCCAGTCTGATGTTGATTTCTTTGCGGATTGGCTTCAGTGACGGAACTATGTGAATATGCTGCAAATGTTGACATTCCCATGGCGAGAGAATCGATCAGGGCTGTCGGCAAAATAGCATTACAACAATATGATGTTAATGCAATTGTAGATAGGCTTCTCCAGTTTTTGGAAATGGAGAAGGACCATGTGACTGCGGAAACTCTGGTATGTTGTCACTCATTTCCCTTATTTTTTGTGTTTTTTCTTCATTTTTTTAGGGTGGATGGGGTGGGTGGGTGGGGGTTGCATCTCAATAGCCTCTAATGATATTGCTTTAGAGGAATAGTGCATTAAACATGTGAAATTACGCGAGACCTCATGTCTTTCTGTTCTTGTTTGGTCTGACCATTTAAGCTTTTCTCATGTAGGTACTTGTGAAAGATCTCCTTAGGAAATATCCTCAATGGAGCCATGATTGTATAGCAGTTGTAGGGAATATTAGTAGCAAAAATGTCCAGGAACCCAAAGCCAAGGCAGCTCTTATCTGGATGTTGGGGGAATATGCTCAAGACATGCAAGATGCTCCTTACGTATTGGAGAGTCTTATTGAGAATTGGGACGAGGAGCACTCTGCAGAAGTAATCAGGCTGCATATTTCTTTTTTATGTTTTTGGCTTTTCTTCGTATGCAAGTATTTTTGTACTCCTTCGTGCCCTGCTGTTGATCTTTCTAATCTGATCAGTCTCATTTGGAAGGCCCTAAGTCTTGAAAATGATTTGTTGTTTGGAGTAAGCATTGATTCTCCCTAACTTTTGTCAGTAACCTTGTAGTTTGTTGATGCAAGTTAGTGAATGACTTGCTTAGTACAAAGGTGATGACGGCAAAATTGCAAAAGGTGGTCCCCATGTTCAGTTGCCTCCTTCCTGATTGTTTCAATCTAGGATCTCTTGGTTCTATAGTTTGAACTTTGAAGCCATCCACATCATTCATATCATCCGTGGTCATTAGTTTCCCTTTTGAAGTGATACAAGAAAAGCTTTTGTGTGGCAATGAAAATTAATGAAATAAAAATGTGAATTTCTTGTTTGGGATCCTCTAACAGAATGAAGGTTGGCGTGTGTTAAAAGGCATTTGAAAATGTAGTTTTCATAGAGGAAAAAGTGTTATACATATAATAAAATAAGATACATAAGATGTTGACTCAGGTCAGACCATTCACATGCTCTTGCAACAAAAGCTCCAAGAGTGCTTTATTAAGTCCGCTATTTTGTACTGCATACATATAATGCCACGTTAAAAAGTATAAAGTGTTGACTATTGTTATAAAGTGTAAAGCTATAACAGAATGATTCGTGCCTATCTTTTCCCTTCACAGAACCACACCTTCGTTGTCTTTAATGCTTGTACAAGATAACAACCTTGTTGTCTTGATTTTGGTACGCATGCTGTTTTCTTTTTCTTGGGCTTTCCAGGTGAGGTCTTGTTCAGAATTGGCTTTATCTGGAAAGGAAATGGAAGAACCTGTTCTTCAAGTGGGGATTCTAACACCTTCTTGTATTTAAATTTTGCAATTGTGATCCTAAAATTTAAAAGCAAAGCAAAGCCTCTTGTACAATTTTTGATCTTTTAGATGCACTGCCTTACTGTGTGTGACCGGCTGCAGATGTTACCTGTATTTTAATCTCTGTTATTTCTCTGTGTGCTGTCGATTCTCCAACTTGTGTTACTGAACTGCTCATATTCGTAGTGTTTGACATGTTAGCTTAAACAGCATAATTATAGTTCTTCTATCCTTTTCATTTATGAGGTATAAAATGTCTATGGGGTTTTATTTGACTTGGCTTCAATGTGTTGTGCAGGTTCGTTTACATCTTCTTACAGCAGTAGTTAAGTGCTTTTTTAGAAGACCGCCAGAGACTCAGAAAGCCTTGGGAGCTGCATTGGCTGCTGGTGTTAATGATTTTCATCAGGTATCCCATCTGTTTGTTTTATTTTTCTAGATAATGACTGATATAAGAGACAAATTATTGAGTAGGCCCAAATAGAACAGAATGGTTGCAACATATTCTTTCACCTAACCCAACTTGATTGAAATTGAGGCAGTTGATTAACAGATATGAGTATGAAGTGTTTGTGTGCCTCTAAATGATGCCAAGAATTGTTGCAGGATGTCCATGACAGGGCATTATTATACTATAGACTTCTGCAGTACAATGTCTCCATAGCAGAGCGTGTGGTGAATCCTCCAAAGCAAGCTGTTTCTGTCTTTGCTGATACACAAAGTAATGAAATTAAAGATCGTATCTTCGATGAGTTTAACAGCCTCTCTGTTGTTTATCAAAAGGTATCCCAGATGTTCTTCGCTCTCATCAATTGTGTAATTTGAGGAATATAATCAGAAGTGTAATTTCAGTGTTACTACATATATTCAAGGATAAAACATGTTTCTCATTTTTATCTTTGCTAAGACCCTAGTAATCTACTTTACCTATTTCTCAAGTGTAACCATTTTTGCAGCCTTCTTACATGTTCACTGACAAGGAACATAGAGGGCCATTTGCCTTCTCCGAGGAAATTGGAAATTTATCTCTTGGGGAAGAATCGACTGATAATGTAGTCCCAGCACAGAGAATCGAGGCTAATGATAAGGATTTACTTTTGAGTACTTCCGATAAAGAAGAAAGTAAAGGTTCTATCCACAATAGTTCTGCATACAGTGCTCCTGGATATGATGGTTCTTTGGCTGCACCATCTCAAACTGATCTTGTTTCCTTGGATTACAAACCTACTCCAAATGTGCCATCAGCTACTTTTGCAATTGATGATCTACTTGGTCTTGGTTTGCCTGCTGCAGCCAGCCCCCCTCCTCCACCTCCTGTTTTGAAGCTCAACACTAAAGCTGCTCTAGAACCAAACGCTTTCCAGCAGAAATGGCGTCAACTTCCAATATCAATATCACAGGTGCACATTTACTTTTAGTATGTGATCTCTTGATCATTTCTTTTGTTCACTAGAGGCAGACCTAGGAAATACCTCCACTGCCTGGAGAGAGCATTTTGTAGGATTCTGTTGAACTACTTACAGCTTCAGCTTAATTAGAGTGTGGCTGTGCTCTTTCCATTACATTCAGGGATATACTGAATAGTTTCTATTAGAGGTATAAGAGGAAACATTTGAATCTTCGCTTATATCAGGTGTTACTGAGGAGGCAGTTATTGCCAGAAAATCTTGCACAGTCTGATACTTTGCCTTTAGTTGTCCGCTCTAAAAATTCTATTCACAAGAAAATAATGTTTGAATCATGTCAGGAATTTTCTGTTACCTCTTTCAAAAAAAAATCATTTCACTAATTTGTGTTATTACTCGTAAATTAGAACTTCAAAACTTATTGGAACTTGGAAGTATCAAGCAGTAATTGCTGGTCAAATAAGCTTCATTGGATAAATTCTTCCCTCTGATACGATTGCACTGTTGCATGATGTCCAATTTTTTTCTGTGTTCACTTTTATAGGAAAAATGCCATCTATTTGCAACAATTCGGGAAAAAAGTGTGTTGTATTAATGTGAGTCGGTGATTGTAGCCTTGTAACTTTTGGATACTTGTACACTATCTGTGTCCTTGATATGAATATGGTAACTTTTACTATTATGACCTCCCTTATTGTTGTTGAATCGCCTTCATCTTGATACTACTTTTCTCTTTTCCTTTACCAGGAAACTTCCATTAATCCACAAGGAGTGGCTATTATGACATCTCCTCAAACACTTATCCATCATATGCAAGGCCATTCAATCCATTGCATAGCTTCTGGTGGTCAAGCCCCGAACTTCAAGTTCTTCTTCTATGCACAAAAAGCAGAGGAACCGTCTACCTATCTTGTAGAGTGTGTAGTTAATTCATCATCGTGTAAAGTACAGTTAAAGATCAAAGCTGATGATCAGAGTACATCTCAGGCCTTCTCAGAGTTGTTCCAGTCAGCCTTGTCCAAATTTGGGTTTTCATAGTCACTCGGACGACCCTCTTGTTGTAACACTCCTTAGAAGTATTAGTGGAGGATTCACATTCCCTTTTGTAATTTCATTTTGTAGCAAGTTCAATAAGAGTCACAATGTGGTGTACAACATGAGCCAAGATGAGTGTTTCATGCTTTCCTACCCTGTAATTCTCCGGCAAAAGATCACTTTTTTGTACCTTGTGAATTGAATAGAAAAGCCCCACTGGGGCGTGGTGGTGAACCTTTGTGGCCAATTTTTAAGTGATCTTTTCCAAATTCCATCTGTTATTTGTATTTTTTCTATCTATGAAGGGCTTGTAAGAAGAAAGAAAATGAAATAGGAACAACCGTGCTGGTTGTAATATATCAACTTTCATGTTAGATCTTTTCCAAGTTGTGTCATGTTAAATAGCAGTGCTACAACGACTCGGACTCGGAATTATTGGAAGAATTCTTAACGTCGGAAGCACAAGTTGTTGATGTTAAACTTGTTCTTCTGCCGGATTTACTACTTTTGCTTCTACAAATTCAATGTACTTAAAAGGACTCATTGACAGAAGATTGATGGTTAATGCAATAAAATTATTCGTGAAATATGAACTTAGATATATAAAATTGCATTGCAAGTAGTACTTTGAAGAATAGGCTATTGAAAATAATTTTTTTAATAATATATAAGAGTTTACGAAAATAAATTCTTTTGACTATCTTTATTTTATTTTTTTATTAGAAAAAGAAGAAGAAATAAAATTCAATTCCTTACATTAAGAAAATTTCAAGTACTAACGATAAGTACATAATTATTTATTTTCATTTTGTGTGTTGTGACATAGAAAGCCATTAACATTTTAATTTGTTCAAACTGATACTCTGCTTTTTATCTCTTCCCTTCCCAGGTATGTATGTTGTATCTCTTTCATATTTTGGGTTTACCGTCTCTGCTTTTGGATTTGATATGTTTCTTCGTTTGATCTTGCCTATGGGTCGAATTTATTTCTTTTTTGTACGTTTTCAGATGTATTTGAGCTTCCCTTTTTCTATATCATTGTGTGTTTGAACTGAATTTAGGGCTTTTTGGTTCTTTTGGAGCTACAGTGATTTACTGCTTTAGTGCCTGACTTTAGGGTTGAGCCGCCCTTGTACTTTGTTAGTATTATTCCTCCCTGTAATCAGTTGTCTTCTTCTGTTGCCACCTTGACTAATGAGTCCAAAGTTGTTGCTTCTGTTTAAAAGATAAGTAATATCAAAGTTATTACATTTACCCTTTGGATCATGCAAACATCTAAATTTTAAATGAATTGATTCAGACTTTTTATGAATTGAAATCAGACCTGGGATTTGAGTTTGTATTATGAACTCAAATTTTGTATTTTTCTTATATATATTATTACACTTTGAGAAATTAGGAATGCTTCTATCAAAATGACCCTTGATTAAATTAAAATATCCTTAAAATTAAATTTGTTCATCTAAACCAATTGAGTTACGTTAATATGCTGGAGAATTCATAATTAAAAATTTACAGTGTGATTATTGATTATTAGAGAGAGGAATCGACTAACCTGGACTATTCGTTAGTAGAATGTGAAATGCAAAACAAAAAAATCTTCCTTGTCTCTTCCACTCTGACCGGAGAAAATCCTCTTCATTATGGGATGGGGTATTAGGGAATGAAATTGGTGGTTGGAAGCGTTTAAAGTAAGTATCGTGTTACGGGGCATCTGTTCTGAAAATTTTTCTCTATATGGGGGACTAATCAAATAGTTGAGTAGCTGCAAATGCTCATGCCGGTGCACACATGAACTAATCTTGTAGTTAACCTACCTTCTAATCCATTTCTTCAGCCCCCAGCGTGGTTTTGGTGAATTACATGATGAATGCTGCAACATCGTTGTTTAGGAGGTTAAATATAAGAGAGCTGGTAACAAGCACACCTGCTTACAATACCGCTAGTGGTATGTATTCCATTCTTTCCTGAACCATATGCTTTGGTAATAGATGAAATGTTTAGAGACTCTTGACATATGTTTCCATTCTGCAAATTTAAGATGTTTCTGGAGATGGATTGAGCTTGATGTTTAGGCGGTGGGCTACCAAAAAGACAGCAGGGTCTACAAAGAATGGTCGTGATTCAAAACCAAAGAATCTAGGAGTGAAGAAATTTGGGGGGGAGGTAAGAAAATCTCCTCTTCTGGAACAAAATGGATGAAGCATTTTAATCGGTTCAGAGAAATTTTTCTATTCAGCCATTTCACAAAGAGACTTTTTTGTTCCAATGTTGCATATAGAACTTTCTTGAAACCAATTCTTGCTGATACACAGTTTTTTACATGCAGAGAGTGATTCCAGGAAATATCATTGTTCGTCAAAGGGGAACCCGATTTCATCCTGGAAACTATGTTGGAATTGGGAGAGATCACACACTTTATGCTTTGAAAGAAGGCTGTGTTAAATTTGAGCACCACAAGCTGAGTGGGCGCAAATGGGTGCATGTTGAGCCCAAGGATGGTCATATGCTTCACCCAGTCTACTCAAGCACTACAGCTTCCGAGTCAAAGACAGCTACTTAAGTTTTTCTGATTTGTCGACTGTTGAGTGATTCGTGGAGCATGGATCTAACAAGTGTTAAGCCACTATAAAGGCTGTCTCGTTTTTGTATCTTTTAGGTCACTTGATTTAAAGAAAACATTTGAAGATTAGTCAATGAATGGATGTTCTGCCGCTATTTTTGATAAAATATTGTGGTGGTGAATCTTTATATGGATGTGCTTGTGAACTTTTGGGCTTTCCAGTCTGAGTATCATATACTTGCTGAAACATTGTGTCTACGTGATGCAGTTTGATGCGACCCATATGTGGAAACTTGTGCTAACTTTGCCAAGTTTCTTTAGGACATGTGATGAGAGCACAAACAGTGTTTAGTAATCTGGCAAGAGCTCATTGTTTAGTCGAGGCAGTTTTTGTGAAGTTTAGAAAATATCGAGGTTGGAAGCCTCATATGGCTTGCCAATTTGATAATGGTAAATTATTCTTATTGCCATTAAGCCTATAGAAAGGAAGTTATCAGTCTCTTACCGTAATGGCTTATATGCCTTAGAGAGTTGCTAGTTAGTATATATTAATTAATCTGCAGGGATACTGATATCTTGAGCTAATTATTATCAATAGTCAATTTTCTCTCATAACACCTGTGTTTAAACAGTAATATAAAATGAAAATATAGCATTTTCCTTTTTCATTTTAACAATCATTCTTTATATGGTCTTGCAGTAAAATCATGCCTTGATACATTGGATTCTCCTTGTGTTTACTTTAAAATTAGTTCCACATGTCTTTTCATTCTAAATGAGTGTTGGTAAGAGTCCCAATATAAACTAGTTAAAGACATACTTCTCAGTGAACATTCAAACTACATAAAGTTATTCATGGAGGTAAGAATACTGAGGATCGAACAGTGCATTTACAACTGGACTTTGCATATATCCAAATATGATTTACACAGCTGCACAGTATACAGATAAAATGGAAGAAATTTGAGTTAAAAGATCAGTAAAACTTTACAAAACCATGTACGGAGAGATCAGCAATTTGAAGTCACTCTTTATATGTACAAGACTCTTAGCACATTACTTTCACATCCAGCTGCATTTAGGTGCACAAATTACTGCCCCTTCTTTCTTCAGTTCAAGAACACAGCTGTACTTGAGTGTCCAACCTGACCAGATGCACAAAGCTGCACTTGGAATTGTCTCTGGCAAATAACAGGAGCCCGCATTCCAAATCTACAGCTAATATGCAATGACCTTGTTGCAGCAGACAAAGTATCACACGAAAATTCAGTTTCTCTTAGCACCATACGGCTTCTTTTAAGTGCAGTTACTGCCCCCTTTGGTTCATTAATTAGTTCATTGGGTATCTGCAAACATTTGGGATAACAGTGATGGACAGCATCCTTCTGGTAGACCTTTTCTAAGTTCTTCACTTCTGTTTCATCTTCCATATCGAGTTTGCTAGTTGACCTTTGCTTTTCACCTGAGTTGGACACTCCATTGGCTGCCTCAGCTAATCCAACACCATGCCAGGCTTCTGCAACAAGCAGACGGGTGCTTTTCTCAGGTTGAACATTGAATGCTTCCATGATTTGGATTACCTCTTCTGCTTTCCGAGGATTTTTATTTTCTGCATAACCCCATATCAGAGTTTCGAAAGCTTTCAGATTAGGAGATATTCCTGAGTCACACATCTTCTCGAAGATCCTCATGGCATAATCCATTCTACCAGCAGTGCACCATCCACTAATTACAGTGGTGAAAATCACAACATTTGGACGATTACCAGATTTAATCATGTCATTCAGGACCTCTTCTGCTTTTTCTGGTTCCAATGCACGGACATAACCCTTTGCCAAAATGCTATACGCATGGACATCAGGTGGAATGCCAGCATTGACCATGTCATCAAAGACCTCCCTGCACTTAGCCATATATCCTGCAGCGCCCCAGGCGTTCATGATGGTGCTGAAAGTAATTACATCAGGTTTGGCACCAAACTCTTCCATTAATGTAAGAACCTGATCAAATGGATGGAGTAAACCTCTTACTAGACATCATGAGTAAAATATTAAGCAAATTGGCAAGCATGTGAAGAGTAATCAAAAAAGCTGCAAAAGTTCTACAATTCTAGAGAAGCATATAACTGCAAAATTCAACCATTCAGTGCAAGCATTAACCTGCAAATGCACTAGGACTGGAACTTAAGAAGGAAAAAGCTAGTGAATGAATAACGCAGGCAAACTTAAAATCACGTGTACATGCAAACATACATCCTCAAATTTCGCTTGAAATAGTATCATATCTCGTAGATTGTACTGATTTTATGCTAACATTTCCACATGCAAATGTACTTGGGAAGTTTATTTCGACATATCATAGGTTATTAATTGGATAAGAAGACTCCAAACAGCATTATTAAGTAAGATTAATAAAGATTTCATTTGGGGAATGAAGATTGTCTGCCTTGTACAACATGAATAATACTTGTGTTGCCATCATTTGACAGCCTTATATAAACATTTTTCAGTAAGTTGACATGTTGCTTGTTCTTTCAATTTTCTTCTATTAGGTAAAAGCATTGATATTATCAATCAATAAGCAACTTAAGAAATGTGATTTTAACTTTCACTCCAAGCTACTAGAGGCTGCATAGAGAGAGGGCTTCAGTTGTTCAAACTCTGTTTGAATCTTTGACCTTTATTCTCTCTGCTTTTTAATTCTCTTGACTGCATAGAATGCTTTAGTCGTTCAAACTCTGTTTTGAATCTTTGACTTCCCTTTCTTTATGCTTTTCTACCCTTATTTTTCTCTTTCTTTTTTTTCTTTCCGGGTTACCAGCCTACAGACACGTTTTTGCTTTCTATCAAATTGTGAAATAAGAAGAGACAGAAATGGGAGTAAGAGAAGTAAAGTGCCTCTTCTGCAACCCCTACCCCGTGATTTCAATTTGAAAGTTGGCTTTTCATTCTAGCTAGTCAAAAAGTTTCCATCATTCAAGAGGAAACGGTCCATAGCCTGATTTTCAGATATTCTGTTTAGACAGTCTAGTTAAAATTGGGCTCAATATGGGGGTAACAATATTTTGCCTATGAGGACTTGCCAAAGTGGTATGGCTGAGGTGCAAGGATCCTTGAGGTCATTGGTACTAATTTCCCTAAAAGTGGGGTAAGCTTGTTGTATCTACTTTTGCTAAACCAGGTGTCTTCTCATTGTGTTAGATTAGATATTATTTCATCTGATTTGCAGTCTGCCAAATCATAGATTTGCTTTTACGTTCATTACTTCACCCCAAAAACATATAAAGGGGAAGAAGTTGAAAGTCGCTACAACTTGAGTTATTTAAGTTTACTTTGACATCTCCAACATTTAAGCATACAAGGTCCCTACCTTTCTTTCCCTCAAAGTCATACAATATCAGTCTTTCACTCTGATAGCTTAAACCTCTATGTTGAACATCAAAGAAAGAAGAAGTTACATAGGTTAACCCCCCTCCGCCCCTTATTTATTCTTTTATTTGAAAGTGAAGAACAGTGGCATCTAAATTATAATCTGCAACCAATCGCTAGATTGTTTTCTGACATTTAATAGAAGGTTAATACTTATCAATCAAAAGCCATATCAATACTAACCTCATCAACACTGTCGCTGTCTGACATGTCAAGGAAGCCTTTGATCAGCGAATTGAAAATAACAAGGTTAGGATGCATTCCAAGATCCTTCATCGTGTATACAAACCTCAATGCATCCTTTAATTCACCTTCTTTACAGTATCCAGCTATAATGATGCTACAAGTCCTTTCATTAGGGTGCACATTGTTCCTTTGCATTTCTAAAATCACTCCTTCAGCTTTTTCAGTTTGATGATTTTGACAATAAGCTGCTGCTATTGTATTGTAAGTGATAACATCTGGTTGTAAGCCAGAAGCTATCATTTTATCCACAGTATTCCATGCATCAGTAAAATTCTTTTTGCTACACCATGCTTTAACAAGTACATTGTATGTCCTCAAATTGGGTTTCACATTAACTTCCCGCGACATTAACTCCATTATCTTTATAGATTCTTCAGGTTTTCCAGCAATTCCATACCCTTTGATCAAAGTGTTAAAAGTGCTGATTGCAGGCTTTATCCCACTCTCCTTCATTTGCAAGAAAGTTTTCATTGCTTCCTCCATGTTCCCAGATTCAGAAAATGCATTAACAACGGCATTGAAGAAAACTGGATCAGGCTTCATACCACTTTCTTGCACTTCAGACATAATGGAATGGATATAATTAAAACGCTTCTGGACTGTCAAAGCTGCTAGGAGGGTAGTGTATGTAATTAGAGATGGTTTATGTCCTCCTTTAATCAAGCTATCAAAAGTTTGCCGGGCTTCCTCTGGCCTCCCTCTTTCTAAAACAGTGTTCATCAGTTTTGTTCTTGCTCGAACAGTTCTACAGCTATTACCATTCACACAGAAGGCACAGAGGCTAGATTGTGGTGTTGGGCGCAGTGGCATCTTATCATCTAAATCTTTTTCCTGCAATCATGAAAGCTTTCAAATTTTAACAACAATCACTGATACTCGGAAACATGCATAGGACAGATGCCACAACAGGTGCAATACCAATTGTAAACTTTTAAAAAAAAAACATTCAAAACGAAGGGATAGCCCTATGGTAGACAGAAGTCTTTCAGATTCCCTTTTTAAAGGGAAATAATTTAATTAACAGTGAGAAAAACTCCCATATACAAGCAGTATACTGAAAAGTAGAGAATCTACAACATAATGTGATTTTCCCAACAGGCCAGAGTTGAAGATGTTAATATACTTATATTCTGTATACATGATAATGAAGGAGAAATACTAACTTAATGGTTACTACGTTAGTCGATAGAGAAAACATCTCATCAAAGTTTTAAGTCAAATAGTTTTATGGATTTATATTCTTGAAAGTTGCAAGTTGTATAAAAATAGAATGATGTCAAACATTTTGAAACGTTCCAAACTGTGAAGGGTGTCATAAATTGGAAAAGATTGAGTAACATGTTATCACATTAACTATACCTTGATTGAGAATGGATGCAACAACTCTTTTCTGATAAGGGTCTTCATTCCTGACTTCCTGCGAGATTTTTCACAGTTGGACCTTTCTTTTCTAAAATCATCCATGTAATTTCCTGAAAACATGAAAAGGCTAGCTAACTGAATATTGGTATATTTGATTGGCTTTAGAAAATATGTAAACAGGCTTACCGTTGAAGCTCCTCAAATCCAACAAACAAATTAACTAGAAAGGGTAGTGTTAACTTAGCAAATTTGGAAGTACAATATATAGATCAAGGTCTGGCTTTGGTGCAAAACACTAAAGAACAGAAGGCATAACTATTAAGATCTACGACTTTTTCATGCAATTTATTCCTCCTATATCAGTGTGTTTGGTTGAACTCTTTCGCAAAGAGTTATAAAACTGTATCAGATGTTCAGGGACAAAGTAACAAAATTGTGAAGCTGACAGACTGCAGGGAAATATCAAAGCTTAAATGGTGCTGATACTACCTCTATAGCCTATGCAATTAATCGAAAGTAAGTTGCAGGTTTAAGGAGGAGCTTGTTTGCTAAAACAGTAGAGGTATACACAGTGAATCGACATCAAGACATCCATTGTCTACAGAAAATTTACTCAAAATAAAAAAGGATTGAGAATCTGAGATCAATCAGTAAAGATCAAGATTAGTTTCTTGAAGGCTAATTATTTAGTAACGAAAATAAAATGGCTGCAAATAGAGTGCAATGTATATAGAGGATTCGTTTAGCCAACTCCAACTAGTTTGGAATCGAGGTGTTTGTTGTATCGTTGGACTCACTTGATGGAACTCATCATGTGAGTCTCAGACATCCATAGGTGCAAGGTCTGAACCTACCCTGCTCTCCTCCTTCCCTTTCTCCTTAACCCCAACCACAATCCCTCCCCCAAAGAATCAGAACTATTTATTAAAGTGCATATCAACATGCTTTTCTTAACATTTGAATTTGCCAAGTGATTTGAGAATCGAGAGGTCTCACAAATTCCAGCACAGACAAAAAAACAGAAGGTGATATCTTTCTATCTGTACTAGCCTTATCCAAGCCTCGGTGGACAAAGTTACCCATGTTGATGGTGGGAGGCGGCAAATATCACATGGAACTAGTCTAGGAGCACCAAAGCTGACCAGGACACACAGTTATCAAAAAAAAATTTTAAAATGCCACAACCAATCCAAGGGTTGAAGAAGGGAACATAAAAACACATGCATAAGAGAACTATAGAAACACAAAATGACCCAAAAAATTCAGAATACACAGCAAAAATTTGAACAAAAGAAATTCTAATGAAATCCCAAATAAACCCATTTCTGCAATCAACAAAACAAGCATTACTCACTCTACAGAAAACCCAATTCGCCCCAAAACAATCTGACCAAGAAAACCACAAAGAACTCAGAAACAAGATGATCCCAATACAAACCTTAAAATACATTCAAGAATCAATGAGCAAAAACCAAATTTAGCATCGCTGAGTTCTTGAAAAAGGAATAGAAAGGTAAAGGTGAAGTCTTTTTAGTACCTTCGTTGGAGTTATGGGATTGGATGAAGAGAATTCAGAGAGGGACACCTTAATTTGCATGAGCTACTATTACACTTATTATATGAAAGAAAATGAGTTCACCAATTGTTATTGAAAAAAAAAATCTTATCCACAAATAAGTATAAATGGATTGCATAAGAATATAGTCCCTCCAACTTCCAAAAGATAAGGAATGGAGATTGGAGACAAGGGAGGTTGGAAATTTTGAAAGAGACAATTTGAATGAAATCCTCTTTTTCTTTTTTAGTTTGCTACATTGTATTTTTTTTCACAAGAAAAACCCCTTTCTTTTTATGTTTGTGTAACAATTTTGCCAAATATAATATTACTAGTGCTGGGCACATGCATTGCACGTGTGTTCCATGCTACGTTGTGTGGAATTGTTATAACGATGTTTATATATACTTAAACATGTATGTTGTTTGTGTATCTCATGCTAATTAAGTACAAGAACTTTGAAAATGTTATAAAAAGTGTGTGATGAGTTGCACAAAAATTGAAGAGAAATATACAAGCTCAAACCAATAACTTTAATTATGCAATTCTTATTATAATATATCAAGTATTCAATTTGATAAAAGTTACTTTTGTTTAATATGTCATAACTCATAATTTAAATGTCGAGTGTGATTTCAAAATATTTCTTATCTTAAGTTTTTCATATTCTTTTTGTCCTTTGTAGTCTTCACCTTTTCACATTTGCATACTATTAAGAAGTTATTGTCAAACGAGAGTAGTGTTTTGTAAAAGCTATATAGAAATTTGATCAATCTATGTCTTCCTTAAGATGGCTAGTAGATGATCATTGTGCGATAATAGACATCTAATTATATTTCACGAGTTACAAAATCTATATTTATATAAAGGAAAAATATAGACAAGGTGATGTGACACATCTTTATGGCCTACATTCATATTTATTTTTGTTCTCCCTTTTTAAATGTTTTCCTTATTTAAATCAATTATTTTATTATAAAAGTAGTAAAATTACCCGCGCCTCGTGCGAAAATTTAGTATCACATAATTTATAAAATAATACTTTAAACATATTAGTCATTAAAACTAAAACATTATATTATCTAACATGAAAGATTACGTAGTAACGAACATTGATAATGTAAAGGAAAATGATAATTATAACATCGTATCATTTATCCTTCAATCAATCACTTTAATTTGATTTTATAATTTATCCTTTTGCTTACCGGAGGTGTTATTATTTCATATTTTTGGGGAATCAAATGAACATCAACCCGAGATATTAATTTTTCTAATGAATAAATAATGATTGGTGAAGGGATAAATAAACTTTAAAAGGTTGAAAAAGTGAATAACTATTTTAATTCTAACGTGTAGAAAGTTCAGCCCTACCTTTTGTTTTACATATATCATTTTAAAGTTCTCCTTTAAATGTATCATAAGTAATTATTAAAATGGAAAATTAAAGGGAGAATGTATCATATTGGACAACTATTCAACTTATTATATATACTTGAAAGGGAAAAATATTACACAAAACTATTCAGTTTATTTGGGTGTTTTTCAAAATCAATATACCAGAATGATGTAGTTCAATTTGAAATTACACTTCTATTCCAATCGCAGTATTGAGAAACGCAATTCTATTCACCAGTATATTGATACAAAAACAATGATATCAGTGAACCACTAAAAAAAACAAAATACACGAATATTTAATGTCGGAGAAGAAGAAGGTATGTCATACAGATGCATATTGGGACGACATAGTACACATTTGGAGTTGCTCCAGCGTGTGATACTCGATTGTATTAATGAGCTATATGCTAATGTTGACTATGTTCTTTTTGGATCAATATTATGATATATTAAGTAACGGTTATTTACTTAAAAATTGGATCATAAATACAAGTTGTTAGGATGCACGGACAATTTTGCAAGGAGTAAATATATCGTTAACCATGTTTACACTAACATTTAAATGAGTTTATGGATGCAATTATTGACGAGTAAATATCTCAAAAGGTCACTAAAGTATGTGGAATTATTTGAGAAAGTCTCAACTTGATTTTATATCAATAAAGTCACTCAACTTATGAATTTTCTTTTATAAAATAACTCAACTTAAGGTATTTTTCTAGAAAATCATTATAACCAAAGGATAAAAGAGATAACTACACAAACCATCCTTCAAGTTTAGTTTTGTAATACTTACTTTCATTATATGTGAAAAACTATGTGGTTTTCCATTCTTATGGGAAAATGTCTGAACTTACTATAGAATCCATCTAAAAAGATAACAATGGTTTATTATTCCTATTATTAGAATATCAGTTGAATGTAATATAAAATTATTCATTTACCGTTCAAGAGGGACTATATGTACACAGTTTGACAATGTTTTGTATATATTAGATGTCTCAGACTATGCTTGGTCAATAATATGTTAATATGACAAATTAAAATTAAGAATAATTTATTCAATGTATTATTCAGAACATTAAATCAACGACACTCATAATGAGGGAAAAATGGGGAAAAGTGAAAGCAAATCTTAAATCATATCGGGGTAACAACTACAGTACAAAATCAATAAAATATGGCCTAATTGGGGTAGATTACTCCCGCGCTTCGCGCAGATAATTTACCTAATTTTATTAATAGAGCTACATTTATAACAAAAATTCTTTAGATGCCAATTTATGAGGAGTAATTGTTTATCCATGTGAGGAAAATCTTTTTGCAGATATTGGATATGTGCTTAGCACAGGTCATGACCCTCCTAATATGTATACATATTATTCAAAACAACATATGATCAAATAGATACTTTGATTTTCATTTTACACAACACCATACATAACCCTTTACAAAACTACCCTTCGAAAGCTCTTTTCACCGTCAATATCATCATTCTTCTCAAAATTTGACAGCATCTAATTTAAGTTTTTGGGTGAACCAATCTCAATCATAAGATTGATGTAAGTATTCTCAATAAAATTAATGGTCTAAATTCAAATTATAATAAAAGACCTTAAAAATATACACATGCACAGAGTTGTCTTTTTTTTTTTACCTACAGTAAAATATTCTAAAAAGACATTAAGCATTTAATTACATAGCAATATTATTATTTATAAAAGTAAAGGTTAGTTATAGTTAATAAGATGTTAGCCATTTATTTGAAATGCATTACCTTAAATGTTATTAAAAACTTTGTTCATTAATATGAAGATTTCAGTAATTTAATTCAAAATTCTAGAATATTTCTAATAAGAAAAATAGACCATTCTTCTTTCTTTCCTTCATTATATATATTTTGTATTTTTTTTTTATAAAATTCAATATCCTTTCAAGTTTCAAGTAAACCTAAAATAATGAAATTCACTATTAAAATTCCTCTTGATTTTTTTAGGAAGTAGATATTTCTGATGAGTTTCTCCAGCAGTGTTACTAGTACATTCACTTCTTTGAAAGACGTGAGGATTTTATTTTTGATACTTATATTTCATTTTTCGACATATGAAATATCATTTATATACCATTTATCTTCATTAAAACTTTGCATGATCTTAAATATCAATATACTATCAAATTCATCAATAAACTAAACTTTCGACGCATCAATTATTTTTTATGCACCACTTTATCTTATTGATGAAGAATCGACTCAAATTTCAACGAAGAGAGCAGAGGGATTTGTGCCTATGACGTAAAGAATCGTCAAACTCCAAAGGTTACAGATGGTTGTGCCGCTGGGTATCTTGCTGCCACGTGCCATATTGTAGAGGGAAAAGAAGTAAAATTAAAATGATAAATTATATTGCTTCTATTTTATGTTACGTGACACTTTTTTTTTGAAAAAAAAAAATCCATTCCAAAAGTATATCATCTTATTAATTTTAAAATTAAATGATTTATACGATACAAATATTTAAAAATTATTTTTAAATTATAAATTTCAAAAGAGTCTTTTTTTCAAGCACTATGTCAAATCAAATAATACTACATAAAATTAAAATGAAATGAGATATCGAGAGTAATAAATAATAAATATCTTCTTTGTTTCTATTTATATGTCGTCTTCACTAAAAATAGATGGTCTTTAATATTTGTCATTTCACAAAATTAATACATAAATAATACTATTCTTCCTATTTTATAACCTTGAAAGTATGAATTTGACCAAAATAGGAAAACTAAGTGATTAATTTAGGGAAAAAATCTGAAATATATCCAAACTTAACCGAAATTGTTATAACTATCCCACACTTTGGGAAGGACCTTTTATCCCTGCACTATTTAATAGTGTATTTTAAAGGTATATATGTACCCACGTGAACATCATAAATATTGCATCATTATAAATAACAACTTGTCCACGTGGCACATATATACCTTTAAAATACATTATTTGATAGTGCAGGGGTAATAGGTCCTATTCAAAGTTTAAGATTTTTACAGTAATTTCGGTCAAAGTTCGCATATATTTCGAACTCTTTTCCCATTAATTTATGTTCAATAGTCAATTAATTAAGGGAAAATTACGCGGTTAAGTAAACTTTTATACTACTTAATTAGTCATCATAGCTATAGTTTGCTATAATTACCACTCGCGACTAACAGTAACCATTAATTACGTGGGTTGACTTCGAGTTTGTATAATTAGCCATGTTTGTATAATTCGCCACATTTGTATAATTCGCAACTAACAATTCTTCGTTTGATTTGTATTTATATACGGTGGTTTGTATTTGTATATGATGATGATTTCCTTTGATTTTTTAGTTTTATCACCATATACACTCAATCTTTTTTTGAATAATTTATTAAAGTTTTTATAAACATGTAGTTTTCGGATTTTGTATAATATAATTTATATTATGTGATTTGTATAATATAATTTGTATAACTGTTTTAAGGTCATATGTTTATGTTTGTATCAATTCGTTATTTTGAGTTTTATCATATTTGTATAATTTCAGACTTTGTATTACTCAATTAGACAAAAACACGCGAATTATACAAACATACCCGGAAATTATACAAACGAGATGTGAATTATACAAGCCCCTCTCGCTCCCCTCTCTCCTCCCTCTCCCAATCTCGCTTGCAGATATACAAATACATATGTATATCACAGCTGTTACATATATACAATATTTTGACAAATATACATAACAATTCACCTCTCTCCACTCTTTGCCCTCTCTTGCTCGCCTCTCTCCTTCCTTTTCCAATCTCGCTTGCCACTCTCCTCCCTATAACATGTAGCTACGAATCGTAATTAACAAACTATAGCTATGGAGCGTAATTAAGCTATTTTTGAGTGGCTATATGTTCACTTATTAAATTAATTTAAAGAGAATACTAAATAAGAATACAATGATATATTTATATAAAACGTGAAATCTAAAATGATGACATATAAATAAAAACGAAGGGAGTAATAATGATACAAAGTGAGTAAGAAGGGGAAATGAAATGAGAATTTTCATAGTTTGACACCGCCTCTTTATTTTCTCTTCCTTCTCCAAGTCCAAGTGGGAACTTCATTATATATATGTTCACTTCTTTAGTATTATTAGTAATCTTGATAATATATGTATGTATACACACTTGATAGTACTACTTGTGAAGTTACTATAAGACGGCAGCTGACTCCAAAGCTAATTAACTTGTTTCTAATCTCCAATATTTCATTCATTTTCAAGGTAATCTTTCCCCTCACATATATGTAGTTTCTTTAATGTCATGGTATTGATTTCACTAATCAATATGTACTTGCAATTACTTAACTTCATGTGCTTAATTGTCGCTAAATATGTATTTTTAGAGGTAATTAACACTCTTTGTAAATGTCTTTAAAGCCTACGTCGGTATTGGATTTAATATCAATTAACTAATGCGGTAAAAACTGTGTCTATTTATTACCGCTAAAAGCTAATTTTGTTGTAGTGATTGTTTAGAGGTAAGTGTTTTTCTTGGTATAAATTCATTTCCATTGTTGGATTGGCTCTTTCATCCATATGTACCATGTGTATTTATGGCTATAGTATTTATAACAACTCAGGTGCGCGCAAGCTGGCTCCGACACTGCTATCATATTAGTTTGTAACACAAGTTCTTAGGTGATCTTTGCTTCTAAATATTGATAAAACCTGAGCTGCTGAGTACATAAGAAAAAAAGAATGAAATTTGGGAAAAAATTTAAGGATGAAATGGTGCCTGAGTGGAGTGAGGCTTATATGGACTATGGTGGGCTTAAACACCTTCTGAAAGATATAAACCACTTCAATACTCATAGAAAAGTAGATATTGAGAATCAAGAAAGTGAAATTGGGAAAATCCAACATAAAAATTCGATGAAGTTATCGAATGGAAAGTTGTTTATACCATCTGAAATGGGACAAAATGAGAAGTCATTTTTCGAAAAATTGGATAATGAACTTGAGAAAGTTAATAGATTTTACAAGGACATAGTGGAAGAGGCAAAGGGAGAAGCAGATGAATTAGCCAAACAAATGGAGGCTTTGATTGCTCTCCGAAAAAAAGTAAAAGAAAAAGATACCAAGGGAGACAAAGCAGCATCCTCAAAGGTTACTTCTCCAAGCAGGGCGTCGAGTGAAGCTGGTATGTACTGCTATCACCTTATCAGTCATTAGTGTTAGTTATGACTTAAGTTTTTATTTCTAGTTAACTTAAATTTTCATGCTTTAGTTGTTACTACTCGAAATGTCATTGATAGATGCTTGAAATATGGTTTGCATTTTTGGAGGATCTGAGCAACATAACTAGTATGCGCATGTTCCATCAAACGTACACTTAAAAGGCTTGTTGATCATGAGTGATGGTGAATACAAATAGAAATGAGAGCCTTAATAGAAAATTGTACCCTAATCCTATTGAAAATATGCACAGTTCTCTATGTACTAGGACAAATCAAGCAATGATTATAAGGATTCGTTGACATGATATATTAAATTGCTATGTATAGGCTAACTAAGAACATTTTAAAATAGTTCAACTATTGATATTACAGTACACAAATGTTCATAGCTTACTCTATTCTGTTCAGCCATATATATAAGCAGATTGACAAAACTTAGCCTCCACTGAATGAGTTTAGAATCCTGTAGTTTCGTATTTTCATTGTGATGGCATTTAATGTTGCCGTAAGATATGACACTTGGGCCTAACTCAAACCTAAAGTTATCTCACGAGGGGACGTTTGCCTAAGCCAATATAAGGAGACCACTTAGTCCATTTCCAACCGATGTGGGGAATCTAACTCGAGCTCAACAGCAGCAAAGATCGGGACTGGACAAGCATTATATGTGAACCACCAGGGTTCATGGGCTAGTAGTGAAAATGTCATGGACATTCTGATTGTAACCTTCTATTTCATGAGATTTTCTGTCTCTAACTAGATGTCCAAATGCAGAGCAAGACCAACTAGACTTCAAAGAAGAAGTGGACAAGTTTGGTGAGAACATCATAAAACCAGCTTCTTCTCCAAGAGAAAATAGAGATCCTTCGTTAGGTGAACATGGACGCACTCCCTCAGACGTTCTTGAATGTGTCAAAATTCAAAATACATCCGACAATCCAAAATCATCGGTAGAAAGACTATTACTTGGTACCACAGAGAAAGAATGTAGATTCAGTCAAGAAGAGCTAAAGGAAATTGAAGAAAAGTTGAAAAAGGCCTTTGTTGAGTTCTACCAGAAACTTCGCCACCTAAATCAGTACAGGTTCTAAGAAAAGCATCTAACTTGAACTTCTTAAATATCAGATATTTTGGTGCTTCCAATTCCTCTTCGACATTTATTCTGACTCTTGTTTCAATGATGAACCAGTTTTATGAACCTCTCAGCATTTTCTGTGATCCTGGAAAAATATGAAAAGGTCAGACTTCTATTCGTGAAGTAGGCATAGAAAATTGCATTCTGTGAGAATTCACAGTTGTAGTAGTACTTCTTTAGTTATCACTAATTGACCATAATTTGCATGACTGGCTGACTGCAGATTACTTCAAGGAAAGTGATGAGATCGTACATGAAAATCGTGGATAACACCTATATTGGAAGTTCTGATGAGGTATGTTCAAATCCACTGAATCCAATCAAGGGATTTGGATTTTTTACAGTTCCTTAGGTAAAAGGAAGTATGTTAAAGAAAAAGAGCATACATGTTGATAAGAAAAAGCTATTCTATGGACCAAATAGCTTACTCTTCCATTTAAGTTTTTTAAGTTAACACTATTTTACCGGTTCAAAAAGTACTCCATATTCTATCTTAAAATACATTCTATTTCTAGTGTGCTGCAAATGAATGTGAAAAAGGACATTACTTGAGGGTATATGTTGAAAAATGTTAAAAATCCTCTTAATATTTAACATTGAGAAGTATGTTCTTACAAAGACGAAAACTATTATAAGATGGAACTTGTAGTACCCTTAATAAGTACTACCTTAAACTTGTGTGCCTTGTCTCCGAGATTCGTTATATGCACCATTATATATTCACTTCTCAGTCTTTAGTTTATTTTCCATGTTTTAGGTTACTAGTCTTCTGAACAAGGTAGAAGTAACAATTGTCAAGCACTTTAATTCTGAACGGGGGGACGACATCAAATTAGTAAGGCCTGAAAGGAAAAGAGAGAAACACAGCATTTGGTTTCTTTCAGGTTGAGAACTTCTCCTTTGTTGAAGATTTTACTTCATAGTTTTCGACATCTCTTTAACTTATAGATTCATAAGACTTGTTGAGGAAGAAGATGAGGTTATCATGGTTTCTAATATATCGATCCTTTCAATGTGTAGGATTCTTCTGTGGATTCTCAGTTGCTCTAATTATGGCTATTGTGTTAATCATACAAACAAGAAAGTTATTGGACAAGGAGGAGGCTACAGTGTATTTGGATAGCATCTTCCCTCTTTACAGGTTAATTTTTTTTTCGGATCTTCAAATAATCCGCGTTTAAAATGAAAGAACACAGCTAGATTCACCTACTTATGACCTATGTTGCTGTGCCTCTGTTGGATCCTTGAAAAATGCACTACTTTTGGAGGATATGACACACGCTCCCGACAGCATTGTTTGAAAAGTCCGAGCATCATGACTTATGACCTTCTCAGTTTTTTCCTGATACCTTAAAGTTCTCTTGCAGTTTCTACGGTTACATCATCTTACATACGCTTATTGGTGCTGCAAATATATACTTGTGGCGATGCTGTAGAATCAACTACTCGTTTATACTTGAATTCAAGCCAGGAACCGAGTTAGATCACAAGGAAGTTTTTCTTTTAGCCTCTGGTCTTGCAGTTCTTGTACTCACTGCTTGCCTGGTACAGCTGCATATCAGGATGGACTCGAGGATCCAAGAGCATGAGGCATTTGTTGAACTGGTTCCTTTGGGCTTACTCATTGTAAGATTTTATATATAAAGTTAAATGCTGGTTGAACACACTATCATTTACATTTTGTTTGATCAATCCTCTGATTCGAATGCAGGGCTTAGTTCTCATATGTCTCTGTCCTTTTAACATCATCTATCGTTCAAGCCGTTTCTTCCTTATTCAGAGTCTATTTCGTAGCATTTGTGCTCCTTTATACAAGGTAGTTGATTCTACTATGCTAGAATTCTATACACGTAGAGTATACGACTTTTGGTTGAATTTACGAGTTGATAGTTTTCTTCTGCAGGTCAATATGATTGATTTTTTTCTATCAGACCAGCTAACCAGCCAGGTTTCTTACTTTATTGGGCCATTAATAGGTGATATGGTTCTTATTTTTCTTAATTTAGATTTCTGACCTTTCTTCTACATCTTCTTGACCTCAGACACAAGCGATAAGAAGTTTCGTATACTACATTTGTTATTATAGTTGGGGAAAATCCTCTACTGGACGAAAAATGTGCCACGTTAGTGATGTGTATATCGTTTTCTATTACATTTCAGCTGCAATTCCTTATTGGATTCGCTTCTTCCAGGTACTTAAAACATTCATCATGATCTCTACATTTGCATATCTGCGTTTACTTGGTTGACGGTTGACCAAATTAATGTGCAGTGTATGCGACGATTAATAGAAGAGAAAGAGATGAAGCATGGATTCAACGGTTTCACCTATTTCTCGATGCTACTGTCAGTTGTCTTTCAGTCTACATTCAGACTCCGGAAAAAAACGACTTGGAAAGTGTGGGCATTGGTTAGCTCAGGCGTTGCAGCTCTGGCAAACATATCTTGGGATATCAGGATGGACTGGGGTCTTCTTCAAATGAAGTCAAGAAATTTTCTTCTGAGAGATAAGCTCTTACTACACCATAAAACTGCATATTATATAGCTATGGTAAAGTTTCCAAGTTAATGAAAGCACAGATAACCCTGTCTCTTATTTGCTAAAATCTAATATTTTTCCTACACATTTGATGGTAGATTCTTGAGGTTCTCCTGAGATTTGTATGGCTGCAAGTAGTATTGAGTTTTGACATGCGCCCACTACGTGGTAAAGTCATAACAAGCACATTTGCAAGCTTAGAAATTCTTCGTCGAGGCATTTGGAACTTCTTTAGGTAATTTTACTGTTCTTCATTGGAACATAACAGAGGAAAGAAAATGGATACGTTATAAGTTATGACTTCTCTCTCAGATTGGAGAATGAACACTTGAACAACGTTGGGGAGTACCGAGCATTCAAGTCACTCCCACTCCCCTTCATTACAGACGACGACAAGGTTGGCAAAAATGAGTAGGATGACTCGAGTTTGCTTAATACCTGTTCTGTTTCATCAAAAGATGAATGTGTAATAGCTTAGAGTACCCTTTTATGTGAGGGTGGTATACATTTTCAAGTATTGCTACTATGCAAGAATTCGCATTCATACTGCAAAAAGGAATAAGAAATGAGAGAGGGGAAGAAATCTATATGTACATCTGAACATGCATCTTTATACACAGATTTTTACTTGGTGATATACTGAATATCTCATGCCAATTCCTGTTTCTTCTCTTTTTGCACTTTCATGTAACAACAAACTATCAATCCTCTCACTAAGTGAGACAACTTTGATGGTTGCGATCATATATTTCACCCTCGATTTATCATCTACATCAGTGAAAAGAAAGATAAAAAGGGGAGAAGAGCTTCGTTCATCTCACTCCATCTTCAGTTGGTGTACTTCCATGACAGCCCCCGGTGTACGGTGGTATTACCATTCTTCTTTTGATTTCAGAGTGCTCCGCTGGATTTTCTTGAACTTCTCAAAATAGTTGCTTCCATCAGAATCAAAGTCACAAATGGTACTCTGTCCTGGTCTATTTTCCTCATCAAGGTCCAGGATAAAGGCATCGCCTTCTAAAGCACGAACTACCTGAACAATAAGAAGGAAGAAATAAGAAGCAAGGTTTTGGTTTATAAACCCCTTTAAAGAAATCCGCCAGCACTAACAGAAATAGAATTAAGAGAAGATGCTATTACTTGACTCATCCGCGGTCTTCTCCGTGATGAATGACGCACACAAGCAGCAGCACAAGCAATCATGTTAGCCATCTCTTCACTGTTATAATTTTGTCCCAAACATGGATCTACTAGGGCGTCTAATTTTCCATCATCCAATGCACTTCTAAGCAAAGGCCTTGCCTGTGTATCAGAAAGAGTCTTCTTATGCTATGTACAAGTGGTATACTATAAGAAGAGGGTTGACAACAATGATATCCATATCTTTGAAAATGCATTTAAGCATCGGCCTAGAGATGCTTCTAGTTCCCAAAATATTTTGTTATTTTGCTACAAGAAACCAATATGTTGATCAAGAAATTTGTGTACATCCAGTTAATAAACGACACTCAAAAAGTACTTAATCAAAAACCAAGAATATGAAAACCAGAAACTACGGTAATGATTCCTAGTACAAAATATTGTATTTGATGACGAGGTTATAAAAAAAACGCCCCGGAAGAGGTGTAAAGTTAATTCTGATTAACTAAAGTGACATAACTAATTCTGTCTGTGAGTAGGCCGCATGCAAGAAGCTGCTAACTCTGAAATCCGTCTTTCTGATCTCAATTTCGAATTAACTTATGTAATTAATTCTGATCAATTGTGGGACTTAAGTAGAACCAACAGTAATAATCTTTGAGAACAACAAAATGATTCCAGGAACCCGTATCTCCAAGATTTCCTAAAAAGGGAGCCTTATTTTGGGAAAATTTGATAGATTATGATATCAAATTCATGGTGAACTCCATGCTTTAAGACTGAAACTTTGGACAAACTAATAGTTGTAAAAGATGCAACAGAAAACTTGAGATATGTTCCATCATCAAAACGGGTGTCCAAAAGCCAAATCATTTGGTACAAGGATGACAAATTTCTTTTAAAAATTTGTAAGATGGACGTGAATTTTTATGCCTTTGGCTTGACAGAGATGAACTTTTCAAGAACACCAGATCCTTTTGATTTGCACATTTCTTTTGTACAAGGACGGTGGTCTGCCAAATTCTGATTTTAAGCCAATGCTTTTCCATGGTTCTTTTTTTAAGTGATTGATTACTACAAACAACAACAACAACATACCCAGTGAGGTCCCACAAGTGGGGTCTGAGGAGGGTAGAGTATACGCAGACTTTACCACTACCTCGTGGAGGTAGAAAGGTTGTTTCCGTGATATTGATTACTGCCGTGATAAAATTTCTCAACCATTTATCACTCGCAAAAAAGAAAAACAATAAAGGATAAAACCACCCAGTACTTCTAAAACGACAAATGATAAACCTTCCGGAGGATCAAGATCTCTTATAAATAGAAAGGCCACCTCAGAGAATTGCATAAGCTGTGCTTGCATGTTCTGCCTCAGATTAAATACAGTGCATACATAGCTAATTAAGGATAAGACTATAGTAAGATGAATGTTATTCCATATTGAGGATTTGATTAGTGTAGTTGGACAGAAAGTAAATTTAAGCATTATGCTATTTAACCAGTTATAAAGGTTGCACACAAACGTTTTACTCATGCATCTAGTTGAACATTAGTTTTAGGCACTTAAGAATGCTGAATAGCGGTCAAGAAAGTGGAACAGATAACATACCCATATGACCAAACTGCTGCATGCGGAGGATTCAGTTGAGATTATAGGTGGACGCCCTGTAATTAACTCCAGGAGCATGACTCCAAAAGAAAAGATGTCGGACTTATCTGAGGTCTTTCCACTCTGTGCATACTCTGGGGCCAGATACCTGCAAGACGTCAGTTTTATCAAATACATGAAGAAATTGTGATCAGGAAATGTAGGTTTTACCCTGTTAGTTTTTACGTGGTCCATCTACCTGAAGCTGTGTAATCCAGAAATCATTACTAATCATGAAGTAGCTTAAGTTCTACAGTTTCCAAAATCCAAGCCCCTCTCCTTAACCCCTCAAACCCCCTCTTTCCCCAATCAGTGTTGGTAAGGGAAAATCAAGGACTAAGAAGCCCAACATTATCAGACACGGGAAAACAGCAGTAACATCCCATGCGTTCTTCTCATCCTCCGACTAGCAGGAAAACTTCGGTTATAATGCTGAGAGGAATCACTGCATCATGAGCAGATTGACCTAAAATCGAGGTCATGCAAGTCATCAGTGTCTCTAAAATCCCCAGATTTGAGAGTCCCATTCTAGCACGATTTTCTATAGGTATCTGATATAGATATCAGTTTGCAAGTTGGATGAAACAAAGTTAACATGGGAAGGGCATAGCCTATGCTATGCATGAGGTTAGCCCAAAAAAATGAATATTAGTAACGCTAGAACAAGGGAAGCACCACTTTTTACTTGATAAAAGTAGAAGAGACTGGTCCACTCAGTATGGTGACCTGTATATAGTAATTTTGCTTGATCTAGTCAATTTTTTTCCTTCTGATATCTAATTCATGGTAGCAGAGACAGGGTCAATTAAACTCACCCAAAAGTTCCCACCACTCTAGTGGAGATATGACTGACATGATGGTTTGAATCAGATAAGAACTTGGCAAGTCCAAAGTCCGCAACCTGGATACAAATCAAAGTTCCCATTCATGTTAAATAACTTATGAGGAAATATGTTCTTAGTTGTCACATGAAAATTAAAGAAACAAAAAACAGAATCAATAATGCAGTTAACATTTGCACCTGAGTAGATGCTCATTTGGGTTCAAATTAATCTCATCATATGGATTTTAATGTTAAGAACAAAAAGCTATTTACATCAACAGCGGATTCTAGGTGTACTCAGAAGCCAGTTGTCGATAATAGAAAACAGCCCGACCTTTCTTTGATAGTAAAGATAGAACAGAAAATAGTTCTCAAAAAAAAATAAAAACAGTTCTCAAAAAAAAGAACAGAAAATATAGTGGCAATACCAAAAAGCGAAACACAAAGTTACCTTAGCTTCAAAGTTAGAATCAAGAAGAATATTAGCTGCCTTGATATCACGATGAATGATAGTGGGGTTACCTGCAGCCACAAGTTAGTATCTTCAGAGAACGATTACCTGTGGTTGCTACATCAAAAGAAGTGATATTTATTCTATTCAAGCTAATTCAAGGAACCACAATTAAATTGTCCTACAGAGCGCAAAAATACGTTGACATCTATATTAAATTGGTAGTAGTGGAAGAAAATATACTAAAACTATTTGATTTCATATTTGACAGGAAAGAACATGGCATATAAAATTATATGGGGAAAGTACAGTTTGCCTGATGCATATTCATGTTATATCTTTCATAATTTAGGAAATATTATGGCCTTCTGCTATCCATTAGCAGACCCTAGAACCGAGGTATTCAGCTCTCAAATCTCGAGGAGATTCAGAAATGGTATTATAGAAGTGAGGATCAATGGTATCTATTGGGAGGGAGAAAATTAGATTTACATCCTTTTCAGGAGAAAAAGTGAAGATAGATATGTGATGAAAACCATTATGCTACCCAACTTGTCACAATCTACAAACACACTAACAAGAGTTCCCTTTGGAAACATGTTCAACATTGTTAAAAAGCATCCAGGCCACTTAATATTCAATTTACTCCTTTGGACACCTCTAGTCAACTAATGGACGAACATGCAAATTAAGAACAAACATAGAAAGCCAAGACAGAGATGAAGCGCACTCACAGTCTTCATGCAGATAAGCCAATCCTTTGGCTGACCCTATAGCAATTTTCATTCTAGATGCCCATTTCATCGTGGATTGTGCCTCCCCTGCATATCATACAATCTGTTCTAAATAGCATCTTGGTAGAAAGACCTTTATATCAGAGGAACTTATGGAAACTCTATTCAATCGGATATTTAGAAGCGATCAGAGAAGTAAAACTGATACAAGAGCATTTCTGTAAAACAAAAGTTCAAAAGAAAACATGCATCAGGGTGGATAGGAACATTCTTTATACAAACCTTAAAACTGATGATGAAACAAATCACACATCTAAAATGTGGCACTTATGAAAGATCTTCCATCAAATGTACCTCACATGAAGTGTGTTAAAATAATACACCATAAGGGTATAGAAGAGTATGTGGAAAATTGCAAATGAAGTGCCTGGGACAGCAGAAGTCAGAAGATATTAAATGCTGGTCTTTCCAAAAGCATAGAAATAGCAGTGCTTTACCATGCAAGATTAAAGGGCTTGGGTTACAGAAGTAGCATGTATTTGCAAGCTCTTCTTTTACCTTCTCATGTTAAAAACCATGGTTTGATGAAATTCTAGGCCACCTTTTTGTGGTATAGGCATATACCACGAGGAATCTTACTTAAAAGGCTTGGTTAAGTACCCCCTTAAAGATTGTCCATTTAACATGGAACTCATAACTCGTGAGGTGTATTTTACATGCTTTTCAAAATCAATTCAGTGAAACTAAGCTGCATTAAGGAAGCCCCCGTTAAGGTAGATTTATTTTAACCTTAATTATCAACTCTCTGCTGTACAAATATTAGCATAATTCAAAAAATGACTTAAGCTGGTCACAAATCTTATTGATACAGGATTCGACCAAAGAATTAAGGAAAAAGAGAAAGAACATACCATGTAAATGATACTCTAAGGTCCTGTTGGAAACAAATTCGTAAACAAGCAATCTCTTTGTTCCATTCATGCAGTATCCAACCAAAGACACAAGATGTTTATGATGCACTCGGCTAATAGTCTCTACTTCTGCTTGAAATTCACGCTCCCCTTGATGGCTACCAACCTTCAACTGTTTAACTGCAATTTCTCTTCCAGTAGGGAGGACTCCTTTGTGTACATACCCAAATCCACCTTCACCTAGAAGGTTGGATGTAGAGAATCCACTAGTTGCTAACCACAGCTCTTCATATGTGAAATTGCCACCCGAAATAGCTAAATCCACTATGTGGTCTTTTGGTGAAAAATGACTGCCAGCTTCTGAATTAAGGGAATTGGAATGAGCATTGTTGTCAAAGCAGTGAAGTGGGCGGAATGGTGTCACTTGCTTTGGGGAAACAGGAGAACCATTTGCTACATTCTGCTGTCTAAAACTTTGACGCAGAACATGGTACAAGTCATCTGATGAATCGACCGAAACAATTAGCAAATGAATATACCAAGTTGAACTCATACTGGTTAGTAAACAAACAGCTTTTTTGAACTTATGTTGATAGATTAAACTGCTAAATTTCATAATATCAACAATTTGGACCCCATTCTAAATGCAAATTGCAATCAATGAAAACAAGCTCTGAACAAGGAGCCTCTTAAAACAAGATTTAAGCATTATATCTAGTCAGACGGAGAAAGTTTCACGTTTAAGAGATTAATGTCCAAACTGTCACATTTCCAGAATGGCATGGCATGTTTAAAAGCATAAGATCCTATAGATACTTTTGGTATGTGACATATACTCGATTATGCCTCAAAAAGTCCCTTTTTCTTCTTAAAACTCCGTAGTCCATACACATTCAAACACAATCATATAAAATGAACATAAGAAGTATAAAATTTAAGATATGATAATTGTCTGTCACAATGAATTTAGAAACATAAGTCACTATTTTCATTACTAGTAAATTTTTAAAGAAGTTACTATTAAATTGAATGAGGAAAAAATAGCAATTTGGATCACTAATTTTCAATAGTTGAATTTAGAGATAAAGTCACCACTTAATCAGTAAAAAGGATTAATAATCCCTACTAAATCATAAAACAAAATAATGATAAATTTAGATAGTAATTAAATCATCTTTGATCTTGTTGTACAAGAACAAGGGTGATATTCAGGATTGTACCAGTTATAGGGATATCAAGTTGTTAGTTGACCCACACTATGAAAGTTTGGGAGAGAGTGGTGGAGATGAGGTTGAGGAGGGGTGTATCTATCAGTGAGAACTAATTTGGACTTATCGTAGGGCTTTCAACTACAGAAGCCATACATCTCGTTAGGCGATTGATCGAGCAGTTTAGGGAGAGAAAGAGGACTTACATATGACGTTCATTGACGTAGAAAAAGCTTACAACAACGTCATTAGAGGGTTCTTTGGTGATGTTTGGAGGCTAAAGGTGTACCTGAGGCTTTTATTAGGGAAAGTAAGGACATGTATGATAGTACCAAGCACGAGTCAGGACAATAGGAGGAAACTCAGGTCTCTTCCCAATCATGATGAGGTTGCATCAGGATAAACTCTTAACCTATTTCTTTTTGCTTTGGTGATGGATCAACTGACCCGGCATATCCAAGGAGAGGTGCCATGGTGTATACTATTTGCAGAGGACATAGTTTTGATTAACGAGACATAAAACAGAGTCAACAATATATTAAAGGTTTGGAGACAGACCCAGGAGTCTAAGGGGTTCGGAATGAGTAGGACCAAGACTGAATACTTAGAGTTTAAGTTCGTGACATATCCACATGGAAGATGTGGAAGTAAGGATTAATACACCAGTCACCCCCAAGAAAGAAAGTTTCAAGTATCTAGGGTCAATAATTCAAGAAAACGTACGCCGCAGCGATGAGGTGCGAGCAAGGGCAGACCCACCCTATGTCAAGGGGTGTCAACCGACACTGCTTCGATGAAAATTTTTAGTATTAAATAATTATATCTAAAAATCTGAAAACTCAAATATAAGTAGAAAAAATATTAATGACACTACTTGAACAAGTGAGCTTCCTTGGCTTATTGGTTTACTGCGTGCAAATGGTGTAGTCATTCTCTAAAGTGTGGCCGAGTTCGACCCTCAACAAGCCCAAATTTGAGTTATATTTTGGGGCCTTTTTAGATAAAAGGAAGTGTTATAGGGATTTGAACCTCCAACCTTCAAATCCTATTCAACATCAGGATAAGATAAACCAATTGAACTAAAATACAATTTATATCCTATTATAGAAATTTGATTAGTTGTCCAAAATAGAATAGGACACAATAATAAGTTGTAGTAGTTTACTTGATTTATTTTTATTAGTATGCTTTAAATAATTTTTATTAATATTTTTTTTATGAAGTAAGGAGATTTCATTAGAAGGCATCAAGAAGATGCAAGGCAAAAAATTACAGCAAATGAAGGGGTCTGCTCCTGTACAAGATATTAATATAATGTTGTTATATCAATTATTTATTTTTAAATACCGACATGCCTTACAAAAAATCTTGCGTACCTCACTGGGTGTGAGAGGTTGGTTGTAGTGGGTATAAGCATAGGTAGAGCCGTAGAGGTGGGCAGGCCGAAGAAGTCTTTGGGAGAGGTGATTTGAGAAGGCATGGCTCCCCTACAACTTATCGCGGACATAATCTTAGATAGAAAGATATGAAGATCGATGATTAAGTTAGAAGGTTAGTAGTAGTTGAGCGTTGTCTAATTCTCTTATTAGTATTGTTATATTACTACCCTCTAACTAATTTTTTTCTTCGACTTTAGCAGTACCTATTATTTCCTTTGCTTCAATTATTGTGTTATTTGATGTAGCTACTTGTTCTCTTCTTAATTGTTTTTTTTAAAGGCAAGAGAAATTCACAGCAGCTACCCTTTGAGCGCTCACAGGGTAAAACTCCTACTCCTATGCAATAGCTCGCAAACCACACAAGAGAGGTAACCTGCATTAAGCAACCCCGGTGCGACAAACCCCTTGTTTTTGCTTGCAAGGGATTTCAAACTTGAGACCTCAACCATGGAAGTTCCAAGTACAAACCACTGGGTCACCCCGAAGAGTCTCTTCTTAATTGTTTTTCAACATGGCATCTAATTTTTTACTATATTTGCTTAAATACTTGATATTTGAAATGCTTACTCAACCGAGTATCTAGCGGAAAAAGTCTCTTTATCTTCACAAGCAAGGTAAGGCTGCATATACATCGCATTCCCTAAACCCCACTTGTGGGATATTATACTGGGTACGTTTGTATCTAAATCATCTTTGGCGAAATAAAATTCAGGCGAAGTGAAGTACTTAACCCTGAAACTTCATTTCTTTGCAAAATATCAAGCTAGCAAGGTAATCAATTACTGAAAATAAACGGAACATTGAAAGCTTCATGAGCAAAGAAAAATATTTTCTGGTTAAGTGAAACACATTTCCCCTGGAAAAAGCAGCTTTAGTTGTTACTGTATATATTACTGATTCAACTACTGTATCAAACTGAAAAAGCTTTACCTTTTGGCAGTGGAGATTCACGATCACGTAATTTTCCACATTTAAGCTTATTCCTGCAACAAACGAAGAGTATAATTGCAACAATGAAGAATGCTCCAGTAACGCCTACAGAAATTCCAATTACAGATCCGATTGATGTACTTGACAACGGCGATTGAACTTTAATCGACGAAGTTTCATCTCTAGAAACTGGTGCAGAAGAACCATTCATAGGATACATTAACGCCGTTACCGGAGGCGGTGGTAACGTAAGTTTCGGAAGAGGCTTTGGTAACGGATGAGTATATATCGGCCGCCGTGGCGGTGGATGTAAAGCGACTTTATCATCAATAGGTTTAATTATTGGCTTTAACGACGCGTTCGGTGATGACGGCGAAGGCGGCAGTGGTGAATGTGTAAAATTAATGACTGTTGGCGGCGGTTTAGGAATGGCTCTTGAAGTGATACCATTTTTGGCTTCCGACGACGGCGACGGCAATGGGGACGGTGAGTGTGGATGCATAGGAGTTATGGAGTGAAGTGAGAAATGCATGAAGAAGAAGGTGATTATGAGGTAATTAATTAATATTTATAATTAGTTCCTAATACAACTGCTTAAGTAGTGGACTTGAGAAAGTAGAAACCCCCAGTAAGTACACTACTAATTACTATGACCATAGTATCACGTTAATTACTCTATTCGTTTTATTTATTTATTTTTTTATTTTTTTTTCTTCTTTTTTATTCGTTTTTTTTATAGGCATATAATAAACGTGTATATTCCTTCATTTTAATTTTTTTTACTTAGTAGATTCTTAACAGAGTTGAATTATTGAAAACACACGTATCCTATCTGGCAATTTGAATAGTATGTGGTATCCTATATACTCTCATTCTAGGTTCTACGTATATTATGTCATATATGACCTTGTTTAACTTTATACAAATTTAAATATTTATTTATATCCATCCAAAATTAAAACACATAAATATTATCTGAAATTAAATTTAAAACTCTTTTAAATCGTCCACAATTGGAAAAAAAGTAATTTGAAATCTTGTTCAACTTTATACAAATTTAAATATTTATGTATATGTATCCAAGATTAAAACACATAAATATCACCTGAAATTAAATTTAAAACTCGTTTAAATCGTCTACAATTGGAAAAAAAAAAAGTAACTTGAAATCTTGTTCAATTTTATACAAATTTAAATATTTATTTATATGCATCCAAAGTTAAAACACATAAATATCATCTAAAATTTAATTTAAAACTAATTTAAATCGTCCACAATTGGAAAAAAAGTAACTTGAAATTTTGTTGTGGCATTTTATTTTAGGATAAACTTTAAATTTTTGAATTTTGCCGGTATTAGCTTGTTTGCATTATCTGCCTCAAAAAGATCAAGATCGTGTAAGATTGTAGGAAGTAAAATTGGCTAAATATAATCCTTGATCTAAGCAGATATATCATCATTAAAGAAAATAATATATATATATATATATATATATATACTTGCTTTTAACAAATTGGATATATTTATTCTTTTAGTTGACAAATCTATATTTTCTAAATTAAAAGGCTTTTAAACTGATTTTTTAATTTCAAAAATGTTGGGTGGTGTTAAAAAAATTACCTCACCCCAATGAAAGAAAAAAAAACATAATCTCTCTTCTGCTCAGTTATAAGATGGATTTTTAGGTTTAGAGTAATAAAAGAAAAAGATGAGGTAACTTTTAAAGTCGTGTGGTGTTTTTGAAATTAAAAACCAGTTTTAGACTATTATTATTTTAATTTCGGAAAAGGGTCAAAATTGCCCCTGAACTATGCGAAATAGACCACTTATACCCTCCATTACATTTTGGGATCAAAAATACCCCCGCAGTTATCCCAGGAGACCACAAATACCCTCAAGAGTTGACACCCCAATTTTTTAGTGACGTGGCAAGCCACATGGGACTAATCCCTCCACCTAAGCATTGCCAACTAAGATTCACTACAAAAGAACTTGACTTTTAGTGGCGACAAAGTCGCCACAAAATCCCAAAATATTGCCACTAAAGGTTATGACTGATTTTTAGTGGCGACTAAGGCTCCAACAACCATTCGCTAGTAAAACCTATTTTTTCAACAAAAAAATATGATAATTAATTTTCGATTGCGACCTAATTTTCTAAAATAAATAACTTGCAATATCCATATTAAAAACATCCAATATTATTACGAAAAATAATCAAAATTACTTCTCGATTCAAATCTCCTATTATATATATATAATGCATCATTGTACATTTTATACATTTACATATGACATAAAAATAAAACATATAGTGTCTTCAAACTCCTACTTAATCGATATCATATTTGGTTTTTTAAAAACAATGAAGAAAAAAACACAAAATTAGAATTTAATGTTTAAAACTTTTAGTGACGATTTTTTGGGCTTTTGTGGCGATTGTTGTTGCCGTTAAAGGTCTAGTTCTTTTGTAGTGAATCCTAGTTGGCAATGCTTAGGTGGAAGAATTAGTCCCACGTGGCTTGCCACGTCTACAAAAATTTGGGGTGTTAACTCTTGAGGGTATTTGTGGTCTCTTAGGATAACAGCAGGGGCATTTTTGATCCCAAAATGTAACGAAGGATATAAATGGTCTATTTCATATAGTTCGGGGGCAATTTTGACCCTTTTCCGTTTTAATTCAATATGTTAACGAAAAGGGATAAATATGCATTATTCGTTAGACAACAAAGATATATATCACCATATATGTAGTGGCGTAGCTAGGATTTTTATGAAGGGTGTCCAAATAATACATAAGTAATTTTTTCTTTTGATGAATGGATGCATTGAAAAAATTAAATGAACTACATCATTAATATTACTTCTTTTTTTTTACGAATAAATGTTTCAAAATTTTAAAAATCAAACTGCATGATATTTAACTTTAATGTTTGTATTTAATTCAATATAAAGTGAACGTACAAAGGAAAAAAAAAGGAGGGGCGGGGGAGGCATTCAAGCTTTCACTAATCTATGGTGATGACAACAATAACGAGACATAAATAATGAAAGCAGAATCAAATGAGGTGTTCTTTTGTTTGCTTTTAGCAGCTTTATAGAAGAAGTTTAGAATTTGTTTATTAACTTTAAATTAAATAATTACATTTAAATTTTATTTCAAATTTTAATGAAAAGTAATAAAAAGTCAAATTCATTGAAAATTCAATTAGCTACTAAACCTAGATTTCTAATTAAGAATGTAATTTAATTAGCATAGACAATTAAAGAAATAAGTTAATGAATAATAAAATAAGAGAGTTTCTATTTAAAATGATTATAAAATGCACTTGTGGGGATTCAAACCCTCGCCTTCAAAGTAAGGCGGGAGAGCCTCACACCATTGGACCATAGCATCTTGATATGTTCAGGATGTCCAATCTATTGACTTTAACCGTTACCACTAGTATTTTACTTATATATACGGTATAATTTTCCGGCGAAGAGTGTCCAATTGGACACCCTCTGGACAATGTAGCTCCGCCCCTGCATATATGTACAATGTTGTTTTAATAAAAGATATATAGCTCTAAATGGCGAAGTTTGTGATAGGCTTGCAAGCCATATTAACTAATCAATTCATGATAGAAATATCATTATGCTCATCCAAATGTGTTGGCTAACTGAACAAAACAATTACCAATACATGATACTGAATGGTTAACAAAATCTATTCAACATGTAAAATCTGGTGTTAAATTGATACATCCTATCCACACAAATATTAACAAAACTGTACTTGTAAAATTCAGTCTACTAAAATGCCTTTCTGTCATTGAGCTGATTTGCTTTACTCAATAAGCAATGTAATAGTACATGTTTGTAAAAAAAGAAAACTTCTCTTGATCTCAACAGGAGTCACTTTTTATTGTTCTGTGCATCCGGTTCACTAGAAATTCCACTCAGCATCCATATCAAAGCAACGCCAATTAGGGCGCCAGAGAGATGTGCAATGTGATTAACACTTTGTAAGGCAGAACCTCCATGAATACCTCCTGCTAATCCTGTTGAAGCTTGGGCTGCTTCCATCACCTGGTTATATTCAGTGCCAGCACAAACAGAGGTCAAGTTCCTTCCATACGATAAAAGAGTTGAATAGAAACTAGGGAAGAATAAGAAGCATTCATTGAATTTATGTTTCATTACTAGGAGTAGGTAGTTTGCCAAACACAGAGAGCTTTGGCATTTTTCTTCTCTAAGTTCCACCTTATACCAAGTGAAGAGAAGTAACTAAAACTGAATTTGGTATCTCCACTAGCTTCCCCCTCCCTCATTTCTATTACTCCGATATTAGAAATTCAAGTTTAAGCAATAATTTTAGCACTAACAATGCAACTTCATCTTCTAGGATTATGAAATGAGGTGGGATAACTAGTAAATACTGAATTTATACTTCGAGAGATGTCATTGACCAAATATGATATGATATGATATGATAGTTGGGAAATCACAGAAATCTACAGTAGTTCATAATCTATCATTCAGATGAGGAGTTTCATTTGAAAACTAACACATTTAATGTAGGAGAGTGAATTATCAAGTTTTGGATGCCTTAAAGATCGATTATGACTAAAATGGAAGAGAACTAGCTTTTTTAGATAACAATCCACGTAGTAATTTTATCTCTGCTGGGATTTGAACCTGAGAGCTCATGGTTCTCAAATACTTGATTACAGATAGTTAGAGCCTTTTCAATAAACATTTTTATAATTGTTACTAAACTATAAGAAAGAAACAGTCATATCGTCACAGCCTTGTGAAAGCAATTGACCTAGAACTTTGCATTGAAGTGTAAATGTGCCTATAACCCATTAAATTTGGGAAACAATTTAATGTTTTGTGCTATAACCCTTGTAAATATATGTAGTAACCCTAGTAGCCTGATTTGTCCAACAATTAAGCTATGTCATGACAGAAATTTGACATGAATCTAACTGACTTGAATGTAACAATGTCACGTATGATTGATTAGGTTTCAATTAGCGGGAAAGAGCGGAGAGGATACCCTTTCTATAACAAACTGTCCCAATACAAGTACTTCAAGAATCTTTCTCCAGTCCCAAGACATCTGCAGTTAAAACCAAGATGGTTAGACTGGTTTACCAATCAAGCGCAACAGTATACTGTCGACCTACGTCAATCTACACACACAGACATTGATATTAAACGGAGGCACATTAACAAATGCAATAAACAAGAGATGCAGAAATCACCTTCACAAGTACACTAATAGCAAAGAGTCCAAACACTGCACCAGATGCACCAACAGAAACAGCATTTCTTGGAAGAATTAACCATGAGACAAGGTTAGCTCCAGCCCCAGTTAATATATAAGAAAGCCACAATCCAAAGTTTCCTTCCTCCTCTTCAACGAGTTTTCCTGGAAGCTTAAAGTAGGTTAACGTCTATGATTATCATCTGCTATCAAGTAGACAATTTATCCTAAAGTATAACAAGAAACAGAAGTCTTACCAAAAATATACAAAAAGAAAAGGTTGCTTGAGAGGTGGTTCCTGTTTAGTAAAATGCAGATGAAAAACAAAACAATTAGACAGAAGTAATAAACAAAACAAGAGAGAAAGCAACTGATAATTCTGCTGGACTATGGTTATTTTACTTTTCCATTTCTAGTATTTGTAAGAACAATTTAAAAACTCTACATTCTCACCAGTTAAAATGACAGAATGTTGCAGTCACAAACTGGTACCAAGCAGGCCGATTGTGGTATAAGTATAATGCTCTTACTGCCCGAACCTGATATAATCACTTTTTCTATTAGATCCTTTTATTCCAGCAGACAAGAGTAACATTATCTTCACAGAATCCAGGTGGATAACACCCTTCAGAAGGCTGAGTGCCACTATACATGTTCAATTGCTGATCTCTCATCATGCCACCCATCATGTTCAATGGAACTCACCAGCCCTGGTCCAACTTACCAGGGTTGGGTGCATGTTCAATAGCAAACTGAATAAAACGAATCATAAATATTCGTTGTGCAAGTTTTCTTAACACCATCGAATTAAATATATTCAACGAAAGCTGCAATAAAGGGGGAAAAGCAATTTCCAAACCTGGAAGACATGATCTGCTACATATATTCCCAGGTTAAGAAGTAGAATCCAGAAAATCCCATTGACACGCTTGTCTGGCTTCTTCCTTTCAGGCTTCAGAATCTCCAGCTGTGAGGTCATATCTAATAAAGGTGTCATTTAACAGCTTAATATGTTACCTTAGCCATATTCATCAGACATGTTAAATTAAAAATAGCAACTCAATTGAACACGGAGAATGCACGAGCAACCAATCCTAGATAAACTCATGCCACATATGACACAGAAGGAAATAGATTCATGTTTGAACTGTAGAGGAAAATATCTTAATTGCCTTTGTAACTCCACAAACCTCTTCTCTCCACTCCAAATATCTTAATTGGTTCATACATAGATGTGGAGGCACAAAAGACGCCCAAAGAATTCAAGCTTTACTTATCCATTCAACCGACACCAGTACTCTCTTTGTGCCCCAAAAATCTCTTAAAGCTCGAAGTTGTGACTATGGGTGTGTTCGGCATGGAGAAAATGTTTTGCTATTTTTTCATGTTCGGTTAGTAAAAAATTTTGGAAAACATTTTCTCTACGAAAATGACTTCCCTAATAGATGGAAAACAAGTTACACAAGTGACATTCCACATTGATGGTGTCCTCTCCACCTTCCAACACACCTCATTTTCACCCCCACCTCGCCAAATCCAAAATCCCTCATTGTTGTTTATATCTAATAGCCCCTTGTATTTTTTACAGGACCTGGAATCATTAGCCACTTCTTTCAAAACTCTTAAGGGGAATGTAGGAAAAAGATACACAACAACAACAACAACAAACATACCCAGTAAAAAAGATGCAATTTTTTCTTTATTTTAGGTTTCAAAAGACAGCAAGTGTCCACAAAAATCGAGAGATAATTGCAATTCCTGTCTTAAGTTGACTAACAATCAGTATAATTCGACAGATAAATAAACCCATTTTTTACTGAGTGGGGTTTGAGATTCTCCCACTAATCATTAACTTAATAAATGATACAAAAAAGGAAGATAGAGGTGTTACCGGAATCATTGAATTTACAGAGAAGACGAGTTGAGGAGATTGGAACAATAGGTGAAGTTTTGAGTTTAAGGGGAAGGGTTGGAAGAGGGATTAATGGAGGTGTAGATAGCGGCATCGCCATGGGCATGAAAACATTGTGTTTAAGGCCCAGATGGTGCTGATACTGATACTGAAGCTGAAGCTGTTTCATCACCGGAAAATCAAGAATGTAAGAGGCAGCTTATCGGTTTTTCATATCTCCTCCATTTACACGCCTGTCGTGGTCTGAATTTTCACCTTTATCTTCTTCTTTTTTAAATTGTATTCGGTATTTATTTTGAAATTCAATTTAGGCTGAGAAGTTTCATATTAAGGATAAAATCCTCTAACAAATTCGACTATTTATCTAAGAAACTCAAATTCAAAACTCGACACTCTAGCACAATCATTTTGATTTTAACTTGCAAATTCTTAAATATTCATGTTTTTACTTCACAAAATAATATTATTATAAATATTAAATATAAGAAAATTGAATAATAACACATACTTAACAAATATGAAAGAAAAAAAAAATCTATTTAGAGAATTTTTTCATTCTCAAACCCAAATGATAATTATTGATGAACCTCTGGTAATTCTTTTTACCTTCAGCTCTCTTATTTAAATCATTTTTCTTTCATTCTATAGTTTTTTTTAAAAAAAAAAAAAAGTCTTGTAGATAAATGAGAAAAGGGTATTTTAATCGTTTTGCAGGAAATTAAGGAAATCAGACATCAAATTATTTCTTTTAAAAAATAAAATACAGTGTAAATGATAAAAGTATGCATACATTTAGGGTGGAAATTGTAAATTACTCTCTTTTTTTTAGTATGAATGGTTTTATTCATATATGAAAAAAATGTTAATGTGAACTTAGACGTTTGATCATAAATTATAAATATTTTTCAACTATATGTTAGGCCAGAGCAGGTATATGTTACCAGACCGCTTTAGGGATTATTTTAAAACGTATTCAGAATTTTCAAAATATTTGAAATTTGGCCAAAAAATAACAAATTACATACGCTCCACCTCTTTAGGTTTGCTTAGTTCCTATAGGTGGGTTACTCTAGTGCAAGGTGAAGTGCACAACATGTCCCTTTCGAGATTACTATTTATATTTTGTCTCTTTAAGGAAAAAAATAATTAAATATAACTCATTCGCTATAGCGTCACAAAAAACGAAACATTTATTCTATCATTTTCAGATAATTTTAAATTAAGTAATCTAAGATTTTTCTCGTTACATTTTTACTAAGATCTAAAGTACTTCTAAACTTCTTCCAAATTTGAGTGAAACATTTTATATAAGTACTTTAGACCAAATAGTATAAAGTTTGTTCATAAAACTTTTATAGTTGTTCGATAATTTAGACAAAGTATCGTGAAGTTTGATCATAATTTTTCTTGTCAATTTATACAAAGTATTCTAAAGTTTGACAATAATTTTTTTGTAGTTTCTCTACCCCTTTAACCATCATATCTAGAATTTCTAGTGAACTTGAATGAAGCTTGCTTGCTTGCATGAAGCGAGAAGTTATAATTGCAAACTTAAAAAGGAACAAATATAAATGATGACTTAAAATTAGAAGACACACTTGATGAAATTTTTTGAGCAAGTACAAGACTTTACCAAGCCCAAACACTTAAATTTCTGTATAACTTACATAAAGTTCTAAGACTTAAATTGCATTATATCTCTATTTTTTTCTATTTTATAAAAATCCCCTAAAATATCAATCATCCGGATACATAATTGGTTGTACGGATACATTATTGATTGTCCGGATACATTAATGTTGCCCTACAATAAGTGTCAATCTGTTGCGCTAAAACAGGAAATAAATCTGAAAATCTAATTAAATCTCATAAACTACGCTTACGTTTCTTTTTACTATCAATTAGACAGATTTAATATATGTATTAATGTGCTTCATATTTATTGTATCAGATATATAGTTGCAACAAACTTTTGATAATAACATTTTTGTATCACTATTTATGAATTCGATACATACTTGTGTGGCACTTTAATGTATCATATATATACAAGTTAATAAGTATCATATGCATTATTGTGTGTCAAGATCGCTATTATGTAGTCATGACACACTGTTATGTATCAATTTGTTAATCACTTTATTAGATGTCTATCTATAATAGAAAAAGACAGTATCAACGGATTCATATACAAATTTTTTTACCACACATATTTAGCTATGAAAATAGGAAGGTTTATGTATCACGCATATGATTTGGTAGTGTGTACGGATACACATCCTTCTAAATTTGAATAAGGTAGAAGATACATAGTCACACCTAGATACATGATAAATGATACATTTGGTAGAAGTTTTGTGTCAAGTATCAAAACTAATTAAAGTTATGTATCAAAACTAATATTTGAACATGATAATATATTGTGCATGATAAAATTGTAATGTATCTTACTGTTGAAACAAAGACATTATACATTAATTAAGAAACAAAATTAACTTAATACAATAAAAATCTAGTTAATGTATCCCAAATTATAGTCGGAAGATAATTTAGTAATTTGAAAATGATGCATTGTACATGATGAAATTGTAATGTATCATAATGTTGAAATGAAAGCGTTATACATTAATTTAAGAAACAAAAACAACTGGATACATTAAAAAATTGAACCCATATATATCAAAAAAAGATGAACAAGAAAAAATCGGGAAAAAAAATCAACAATCTGATCTGTTTCGACTTCTCCTTCTCAACATTCACTTTAGAAGACGAATGTACATCCACTTTTTTCTACATTCACTTTAAAAGACGAATGTACATCCTTCTTCCCCTTCTTCTTCTCAATATTCTCTCTTGTATCCTTTTTTCACTGTTAATAATGACGTCACCCATGGATCTCGATCCGAAGTTCTTACCAAAGCCCACCAATAGATCGACTTTTTTCGCTTTTTGAGCCTTTTTTCCACCGTCGATTTAGAAGTTGAAGATGCTTCCTTCTTCAAGTAATTGAGTAAGCCCAATTTTGAAATATAGACTTTTATCCATATGTACAGCAATTTTTTAAGATGAAAAACTAAAAAAAAAAAATGAAAACTAAAGTTGTGGAAAGAGATCTACCTCTTGAATAACTAAAAATCATTAGAAAATAGATTTGAAATTCAAAAATGAATTAATGGGGTAATTGTGAAAAAAATTTGTGGCGTGAAAAGGGGAGCAAAAAATCGTGGGAATCAAAAGTTGGAGAAGAAGAAAAGGATGGGAGAGATTTATGGAGTGGAATCAGAAAGTGATAAACATGGGTTTGGGGAGTGGGAGGGAGTGGAAGTTATTATCCGGTAGTTTTGTGTTACACTCAAAAATAAGGGATTTGAAATTTTTTAGAAATGGTAGGGAATAATGGAAATTATGGGGAAAAAAAGGGTGTATATAAGTAATTTTTCCTCAATTTCTAGCGAAAGTACACAAATAATCCGTTTAAGGGGGGGATCATTTTAAACATATATAATTGATTTTTAAAATTATTAAAGTTTAGTAACTCTATAATAGGTTATTGTTACTAAAAAAATCCTAAATTAAATACAAATAAACCTTAAGAACACATAGAGAAAGAAACATAGACCGACTAAATTTACCAAGGAAGAAAGAGAGACTAAAAAAAAGAAAGACTTATCTAAAGCATGTCTTACGTATAAGTAATTTGAATAATTAATTTGGAGACAAACAGTTAAGCCTCAACAATTATGAATTCAATCAATTAATAATCATCCAAATAGTTTGATGTTGTTTTACTTTCATTGTGGTATTATCTGTATTAATTGTAAAGTCTTGTGGTATCGAATCGATCTGCCGGATAGTGAATCACTGGTCAAAGAGCGACCACCAAATATAATGATTTAGTGGGATCTATAAATTTTGAAGATGGTGAATTGGTTCTTCTTCTTTCCCAAAGATTCAAACAAAATCGAGTTTGGATGTAACTAAACAAGACTTGACATATGAATACAAAGGTTAAAGGCTTAATTAAAGGTTACTTAGTAGCCATTTCAAGTTTCATTACTTTTCTTCCATTCCATGGTAGAAGGAAAATGATATTGAAGAATCGATTCATCATTTAGATATTTAACCCTAAAAGACAAATATTGTGATGTTCTAACAAATAGTATATCAAACAGTTGATGAGAGAAATTCCCTAAATAAACCAAAGAGAATACTTACTTTTATAATTGTCTAACACTCTGTTTGAATCATTGTTACCCATTGTATTGTATTGTATCGTTACTATACCTACAATGTTTGTTTTGATTGTTACTTAAAATGTATTGTATTGTATTGTTAAATTTCGTTGTTACGTAACAATGAAAACCCTTATTTTATGGAACAACATATTTGGTGTGTTCTCATTGTTACTTAATTTCTTTTTTCAATTATATCTTTACATAATATTTCAAAATACTATTTTACCCTTTACCTTATATTATTTAATTCTAGACAAACCTCCTACCCTAGAATAATTAAGGATATTTTAGTAAATTTATAAATTATAATACAGTACGATACAATCAAACCAAACAATTAAAATATTATTAAACAACAATAAATAACACAGTCTAGTCAAATATTGTATCTAACCTACAGTACAGTTCAATAGAGTATAATACAATACAATATATTATGAAACAATGGGTAACAATGATCCATGAGTGTAAGGGGACCCTTTTTTTGAACTTTCTCATTATGGGTGGCAAAATGGTCAACAAAGTAGGAATTGTTAGTCAACTCTATACCTACTTTTAAGATCTTGAAATAAATTACTTATTATAGAATGTGTTGTTTTTGCCACCTATTGTTATTGTGCAAGTTTTAAGAAATTAAATCGTTTGTTAGGAAAAGAGTTGAGCCATTTCAATGCATTGTCAAGAAAAGGTCGGTTAACGCTCATTTGAATCAATTTTTAGTTTGACTTTGTTAGCCAATTACAGATTTTTCACCTAACACTTTCTAATCCCTGCATGGGTGTATACAGTACAATAGCCAAGAGATAGACACCTGTTAAATTAAACTATAAAGTTAATCGTTAACACTTTCGATCTAGAAAAATACTATAAAAAGTGAAAACGGGATGGTGGGGATGGGGGCGGCCGCGGTATACATGAGGTGAAGTGAAATGAGGTGCATTAGAGGGTGGGGATAGATACAATAAATGAAAAATGCAATTCACAGAACTTGTTTTTTCTATTTCTACCTAAGAAGTCAGTTTCATTATTATTAAGAAACTTGTTTTTTCTTAAAGAAAATGTTTTGCAAATTTCTTTTGATCAATTGAACATGAAAAAAATGGCTTCAGTGGCTTAGCTAAGGATCATGAAATGTACTTCAGTGGCTTTTTTAAAAGCTTTATGGATCGTTTGGGGATTAATTAAAGTTATGTAAGTATTAATAATGTAGGAATTAACTAGATAAGGTTTAATTATTCTATTTGTTACTCTGTATAAACTCATAATTTAAACATGTTTTAATTATACGTGGGATGATAAATTAATAAGCATATGCTAAATTTTATACATAGCAACTGAAATATTAATTATGCTAATTTAAATACATAAATAATTTATGACTTCCTAGCTAACGAGCAATCAAAACGATCCTCCTTAAGTACGTAATGAAATTTTTTAAAGCATGTGGTCTAAATAAGTATTGGATCTATGGCTATAAATGATACTCATTAAAAGTAAAATGAAAATTTTAAAGCTAAATTTGTTGGTTATTTTTTTATACTAGTAGTCGTAGTACTATTACTCTTGTAATTTGAATATCGTGTCACTATTTAATTTTTTTTTACTTTGAGAATCGTATTATTTTCTTATAGTTATATATATATATATATATATATATATATTTAGTATATGATCTATTATACTTCCATTAATATTTTTCTTAGACTTCTTTACTTTCATTTTTTTTTTCCTGTTTTGTAACACTTTTACTTGAACCAAATTAATTAAAGGTTATCGGAAATAACTTTTGTATCTCTTTAAGGTAGGGGTAAAAGGTCTGCATACACATTAATTTTTTCAGACTTTCCTTGTGAGATTACACTGAATTGTTATTGTAGATCGTCACTAAAATAGAAAAACAATATTATTTTTTCTCGAATATACATACTAAAAAGTAAAGTATGTCACGGAAGAACAATACATTATCATAAGAAGACAAATGAAATTATCTTATGTAAGTAATAAAAGAGTACTTGCACCGAACTTTGGAAAGGACTTTTTACCTCTGCACTATTTAATAGTGTATTTTAAAGGTATATATGTGTCCACGTGGACATCATAAATATAGCATTATTATAAATAGTAATGTGTCCACGTGGGCACATATAAACCTTTAAAATACACTATTAAATAGTGCAGGGGTAAAAGGTCATTCATAAAGTTTGATATTGTAACAGCAATTTCGGTCAAAATTAGAGTATTTTTTAAACAATTTTCCCAATAAAAAGTGGATAACCCTTTTTGGACTTGTACTTAAAATAAAATGGGGAAAAAATAATATGATATCATAAGATAAGACAAATGAAATTTTCTTTTAAAGTGATAAAGAGTTCTTACTCCTATAAATACCCTTTCTAACTAGCCACTATTATCATCACAAACCAACTTTTTGGCTCATCTTTGAGAATTCAACACCAAAATCATATTCATTCTTCATGGAATACTCAACAAGTAGTCTCATCAACTCATTTCAACCCAAAGAAAAACACACAACATTATTCAACCACCAAATCTCAGCCAGAATCCGTGTAGCCACAGAACTAGACATACCTAATCTTCACAAACTTGTAACACAAATGGCAGAATACCATGGCCTATCACAAATATTCACTACCACAGAAACATCACTTTACAACAATTTATTCAAATCACCAAATCCACCTTTTCATTCTCCAACAGCCCTCATCTTAGAAATTTCTCCCAACCCTTTCCCTCAAACAAACCATACTACTACTACGAATTTTGTCCCTATTATCAAGAACAATTACAATTTTGATAATTTAGAAATCCTGGACCACGAACTCGAGACCTATAGGTCCAAATTTAATGGTCATGGTCATGATAATAGTAATAATTGTAACGTTTATGTAGCGGGGCATGTACTTGTTTATCCTAGCTATAATGGTTTTTTTGAGAAACCTGGATTATTTTTAGACCAAATGTTTGTGAGGAAGTGTTATAGAGGGATGAAGTTTGGGAAATTGTTGTTTTCTGTTGTTGCAATGCAAGCTGAGAAAATGGGAATGGGGATGGTTGATTGGCTTGTGGCTGATTGGAATGAAGAAACTATTAATTTCTATGAGAAAATGGGAGCTCATTATATTCCTGAATATAGGCTTTGTAAATTGTATGGTGATCAACTTCAAGCATTTGGTAGGAAATCTGATTGATGAGTCGAGGGTATATTGAAAATAGTTTTTCTACCATCACAAAATATAGGGATAAGATTTGCATGCTTATTATCCTCTTAGATGGAATGACATTGTCTATGTTATTGTTATTGTTATTGATGTAGGTTTTTAAGCACACCGTGCCTTGTATTTCGTATGTACTTAATTAGCTCATGTTTCTACGATCTTAATTTGTATTGTGTTTATTGGAAATATTATAGTGATGTTACATGATTGACTTCTAGGGAAAAATCTAGTGACACAAATCAGGGTTATGTTGTTTTGTTAGGAATGTGTCTCAACTGCATATCTATTTTTTAACGAAAATGAAAAAAAAAATTATACTCCCTCTATTTCAATATACTTGTGGTGTTTTTTATTTACACATACTTCGAGAAAATACTAATTAGAATTAATGTTTGACTAAATATATATATAGAGAGAGAGAGACAAATATAGTACAAACAAAGTAAAAAAAATACATTTTCTAATTGAGAATTGTTTTACTTACAAATAGATGAATCCAGAGCATAAGATAATTTATATTCATGTTAGTCTCATTGTTTAGGACTATGTTGTTTTTTTTTTTTTGGCAGCAAAACTACAGGTGAGAGAACCTGAGGGCAGTATACAAAAACAGATTAATTTGTTATAACGAGAGCAAAAAGAGGTTCTATGGTCAAACCTTACCTCTACGATACGAAAACAGATTGTATGGCTTAATTTGTTATAACGAGAGCAAAAAGATGTTGAATTTATTTCTCTCAACCTCTGGCCTATACAAAAATATAGAAGTAATAAACTAACATAGAAGTTAGGTATGTCGTATTTTTATCTAAAATTTGAGAGTCCAATTGAAAAATTCTTTAACTTGCAGGTTATAGAAAGACTGATAGAAGAACTTGGAAGCCATCTTTGATGCTTGTTTCGACATAAAACCCGCTACTTGATTTGCCTCTCCGCAACAATGAGAAATCTGAGCTATTCTTATTTACTCAAGGGGCTATAATACTCAGATTGGAACTATCGATTATTTTACAATAACTTTAAAGTAAAGTAAGGAGACTTAGTTAAAAACCTTCATGGGATAAGAAAGAATATATTGGATAAAGCGCCACCAAATTCTTATTTGAATGATAATGCTAAATCATATCTTATTTTAGAATTTGTGCTTGTGCTTTTATTTATGTTAAAAATTGAGATCTACCATGAAATCTATAGAAAACTGTTTGAAGAGATGAAGAAATATGAAGAATTACAGAGAAGATTCTAGATGGCTATCTCAGATATTTTCGATTGATTGTTTACATCTGTACACTGGGATATTTATACACAAATAATCAAAGCAAACAAACTATGAGTTCACACTGTTTAGCTAACTAACTGATTCTGTTAAGTAACTAATTAACAAACAATATAAAAGGCAATGTAACAGTAACTATCTTCAATGCACTGCTATGCAAGTTGTCAATCCCTCAACACCCTCCTCAAGCTAGGGGCAATGAAAATGTTTTTCATCCCTAGCTTGGATAAAAGATAGGAATGCTGGCAGTGAGTAAGACCCTTGGTGAGTATATCAGCCTGTTGCTCCGAAGTACCCAAATGAATAAGAGAAATCAACCCAGCTTGCACTTTCTCGCAGATAAAATGACAGTCAATGTCGATGTGTTTGGTGCGCTCATGGAACACCGGATTAGAGGCAATTTGAATGGCTAACTTACTATCACAATGTAGGGGCACAGAAAGAGAAATATCCACATTAATCTCAGTAAACATACCAATTAACCAAACGAGTTCAGCCACAGTGGAGGCCAAGCTGCGATATTCTGCCTCGGCTAAGCTACGTGAGACTGTGGACTGTTTTTTTGACTTCCAAGAAATAGGAGATGAACCAAATTTAACCAAGTAACCAGTGACAGAGCGACGAGTGTTGGGACATGACGCCCAATCAGCATCACAAAATGCAGACAAAGTGAGATCACTATCTGAAAAAAGGAGCACACCAAGTCCTGGAGAATGTTTGATATAACGAACCACTCTAGTGACAGCAACCATGTGGAATAACTTGGGTGCGTGCATGAACTGACTCAATGTTTGAATGGCGAAAGAAATATCAGGTCTGGTATGAGTTAGATACAGTAATCTACCAATAAGCCTTTGATAAGCACTCACATCCGTAAGTGGGGGATCATCAGAAGAATCAGTAAGGTTGTCTAGTTCGACAGAAGTGAGCTTCAAGTGTAATTCAAGAGGAATACCTGTAGGTTTGGCACCAGCTAACCCCAAATCAACAATGAGGTCAAAAGCATACTTACGCTTGTGCATAACTATTCCTGGCTTGCTCCTAGCAAACTCAATCCCTAGAAAGAATCGAAGTTCGCCAAGATCTTTGATCTTGAAATTAGCTTGTAAGCAAGACTTAGTATCCTGAATCATATCCAAAATCATCCCCAGTGATCAACAAATCATCAACATAGACAAGAAAAATGATAATCTTTCTTTGATACTTCTTAGTGAATAAAAAGTAATCGAAATGGCTCTGTGAAAAGTCAAAAAAGAGCAAAGCGGTGGTTAACTTCAAGTTTCACTGCCTGGAGGCTTGCTTGAGACCATATAGAGACTTAAGTAATTTGCAGGCATGAGTGGACTGATTATGAGTAAAGAAACCTGGAGGCATAGTCATATACACTTCTTCCTCTAAATCACCTTGTAAGAACGCATTATACACATCCATTTGATGAATGTGCCAGTGCTTAGTGGCTGCCAATGATATTACTGCCCTTACAGTGATCATTTTTACTAACGGAGAAAAAGTCTCTTGATAATCAATTCCATCTTGTTGGCTATATCCCTTTGCAACTAACCTTGCTTTAAACCTTTCAACCTCACCATTAACTTGATACTTGATTTTATAAACCCACTTACAACCAATTGCCTTCTTCCCATGAGGCAAAGCTACAACATCCCATGTATGATTATCCTCTAATGCCTTGATTTCGGATTCCATTGCTTCAACCCATCGTGGATCTTTGGCAGCTTGGGCACATGATTTAGGTTCTATGTCAGCAGAAAACTTAACAACAAAACTTTGATATGAATTGGACAAGGAGTTATAGTTCACCACATCACCTATAGAATATAAGCAGGCAGGATTAGAAAAATGAGTGCCCTTATGAGGCATAACAAAATCTTTTAGCCAGATTGGGGGTTTAGTTTGTCTAGTGGATTTTGTGGGTGCTGTAGGAAAAGGGTCAGATGATGAATTTTCAGCAACGTGTATGTTATGCTCAAGTGAGCAGTCAGAAGATATTGAAGTAGAAAGAAAATCAGGAGAGCTTGGAATGGGAATGGTAGACAGTTGAGTTGTGACAGGTGCAGAAAGATTGGTTTTATGGACTATCACTGAAGTTGGGGATTCAAGGTCTAAGAAGGGATCAATAATTTGTGACATAGGGACTGTATTAAGGGAAAAATAGTCTCATGAAAAACCACATCTCTGCTGACAAAAACTTGCCTCTTATCAAGATCAGACACCTTATAACCCTTTTGATACAAACCATAACCAACCAGAACACATTTAGCAGCCCTGGAACTGAACTTATCTTGCCTGGGTAATACTGAAACATAACACAAGCAACCAATAACTCTCAAGTGATGCAAGGAAGGTTCTCTACCATACAATAATTCAAAGGGTGATCTATCTTAAAGAACAGTAGATGGTACTCTATTGATGATGTATGCAGCAGCCTCAACACAACAACCCCAAAACTTGGATGGTAAATTTCCCTGAAACTTGATGGCCCTGGCTGTTTCTAGGATGTGCTTGTGCCTCCTTTCCACCACTCCATTTTGTTGTGAAGTGTATGGACAGGAACTTTGGTGCAAAATTCCATGACTTTTGAACAAATCACTACAAGCAGTATTGAAAAATTCTGATCCATTGTCAGATCGAAAAACTTTGATATGCTGTTCAAAGTGATTTAGAACCATAGGAATGAATGTTTTAAGAACACTTGAAACATCAGATTTCACTCTTAGTAAAAAAATCCAGGTCCATCTAGAGTAATCATCTACTAAAGTGAGGAAGTAGTTCATGCCATTGCATGTAGTGACCTTGTAAGGTCCCCAAACATCTAAATGAATCAATTCAAAACAAATAGTAGATCTAGTAGTACTATGCTTAAAAGGAAGTCTTGATTGCCTGGCCATAAGGCAGATATCACAATGGCCTAAAACATTACTACAATTATTGATAAGAGTAGGAATTTTCTTCAAAACTGGTAGAGGTACATGCCCCATCCTCTTATGCCAAAGTTTTGAATCTGGTACCTCTTTTGCCATTAGAGAGTGACCTGTAAGTGAATGACCATTGCTATGGTGTTCCCTCAACCAGTAGAGTCCTCCATGTTCTCTATCAATCATTTTTACCCTCTCATCGGAGAGGTCCTGAAATGTGCAGAAGTTAGGATAAAACGAAGCACAACAATTCAGCTGTTTTGTAGCCTTAGACACAGAGAGAAGGTTGAATTTAAAAGTGGGAACACACAACACATCTTTGAGAACATCACCTCCTGCGAGATGATTGTTTCCTACATGTGTAATCTTAGTAGATTCTCCATTAGGCAGCTGTACTTTCCCTTTGTTGCCTACTTTAGTATGGTCAATCAATAAATGTGAATCTCCAACCATATAATTAGTGGCCCCTGTGTCAACAATCCAACTAGGATTAGCATTAGAAGCAAGAAGAGATGTACCTGCCATGTGAGCACTAGCCTGATGACCAGCCATTTCCTTGTTCAACATCCCTAAAATCTGAGCATATTGTTCAGGGGTGAACACAGGAACAGTCACAGGAGCAGTATGGGGATTCAATGGTGGTGTTAGATCAGGTGTTGGATTCCCATCTGCATGCACCATGTTGCTAGTAGCAGTAGTGTCTCTGCGTTTGGACTTGAAGTCAGCAGGGTACCCTATCAACCTGTAACAATTCTCTTTCAGGTGGCCAGCTAGTTGACAATGACTGCATTTCATCAGTTTGAAACACTGAGTTTTGTTATGTCCTTTCGCGTGACAAAACTCACATTCCAAACCAGATTTCTTAGGCTTAAAACCTGAACCTCTAGCTGTGAACAAGGCAGTAGGATCCATTCCGCCATTTCCAGCAAATATTTTCTGAGTTTCATCCTGCAGCACCATAGCATAAGCTTGGTTGACATTGGGAATATGAGATTTTATCAAAATCTGGCTCCTAGCATGAGCATAGCCATCGTTAATCCCATAAGAAACTGTAAAAGCCTTTGGTATTGGAGATGTGCAACATAATCCTTACATTTAACACAATCACAACACGGAGGGGGCATTAATGAGTCATACTCATCCCATAGGTCATTCAGCTTGGAGTAGTATGCAGAAACCGAGAGAGTTTCTTGTCCTAATGTAAAAATTGACCTATGCAATGAGAACATACGAGATATTATAACCTTGTCAAACCTCTCTCGTAAATCCTCCCAAATCTCATGAGAACTCAATCGAAACAGTACTCCATTGATTAGATCGCGGCTTACATTGTGCATGATCCACGATTTGACTACGACATTACAACGATCCCAAAGCAACTCATAGTCCTTACCAAAAGTATTATATGTAATAGATCCATCCACAAATCCAAATTTATTTCGAGTGAGTAGAGACAGATGCATAGCTTCACGCCAGAGTGAGTAATTCTCCATGCCAAGCAGAGGCATACCAATAGACATTGAACTAGGAGCATCAGATGCGTGCAAAAACAGAGGGTGATGATAGTCAATTCCAAATGCATCCTTGGATCGAAGAGAATCAAGGACAGGAGTTCGAATTTGAGCATCAATGGCAACTCCATCAACATCCATCGTGACAGCGGATTTGGAGCAAAATCAAGCAATTATACAAACAACAAAGAGAAATTTCTTGATCTCCAATCAATCCGCGAAGGAAATCCCTAGATTTACTCCTTAATGCTCTGATACCATGTTAAAAATTGAGATCTATCATGAAATCTGTAGAAAACTGTTTGAAGAGATGAAGAAATATGAAGAATTACAGAGAAGATTCTAGATGGCTATCTCAGATATTTTCGATTGATTGTTTACATCTGTACACTGGGATATTTATACACAAATAATCAAAGCAAACAAACTATGAGTTCACGCTGTTTAGCTAACTAACTGATTCTGTTAAGTAACTAATTAACAAACAATATAAAAGGCAATGTAACAGTAACTATCTTCAATGCACTGCTATGCAAGTTGTCAATTCCTCAACAATTTAGTAACGTGATCTACATTGCATTATAGTTGTTTCTATTTTTGTAATCACTGAGTTAATTATTTGGTGAATTTCATAACACAAATGTATGATTTAGAATAAACTTGGTGAATTTCATAACACAAATGTATGATTTAGAATAAACTGATTAGGTCTGACTTAGTATGTAAGTATTTTCTAGCTTTGCCCTTATTTACTATATTCTCGGTAAAATTAGTGACTTAAAGTCAAATTCTAATAAAAAACTTATATCAATTTGTTTTTCGTACTTGTTTATAACATATTATCTAGGGGTGTACAAAATCGAACTGAAAACCGAACCAAACTGTAAATCGAGTCAAATCTAGTGGTTTGGTTTGACTTGGTTTTATTGGAAAAGAAAACCCGACTATATTTGGGTTGGTTTGGTTTTAACTAAAAAAAATCAACTCGAGACCAAATTAACCCGACATTATATATGTAATTTTAAAATTTTATTTTATACATAAAAATATTTACTTTGATATAATTTTAAAATATTTCTTATACTATTTCATAGTTTTTATCTTTTAATATATTATTTCAAGTTTAAAACTTAGAATTCGGAATGGTCCAATAAAGATTATAGTTCATAGATGTTGATAATTATAATAAAAATTAAATCAAAATCAAATAAATACTAATGCAAAAAGAAAATCAATTCAACACTAAGAATGACAATAATATTGAATATTTGTTCTTTAGTTTTACATTGGTTTAGACAATTAAAATACATAATCTAATTTTAATTTTCCTTAAATATTTAGTGATGTTATACTTATTAAACTTATTTTAGCATGATTTAATACTTTTAAATTATGATCATTTTCATTATGACTTTGCGATATTTATTTTATATGATGATTTCATTATTTATTTTTATTGAATATTTTAGTGTCATCAGTACTCATCTCATATTTTGTGTTATTTTCTTAAGAAACACCTTAGATAATTGTTTTTTGGTTGGACTAAAGAAATATTTGGAGCACAAGTTAATTATATGTTTGTATGCAAACTTTACCGAAAAAATCCAAAAATCTGAAAAAATCCGAGGTTTATTAGTTTGGTTTGATTTATAAATTCGACACAATGGTTTGGTTTGGTATTTGAAAAACCCAAACCAACCCAAGGTTGGAAAACCCGAAAAAATCCAAATTTTATTAGTTTGGTTTGATTTATAAATTTAAAACTTTTACACAAATGATTTGGTTTGATATTTGAAAAACCCGAACCAACCCAGTCATGTACACCCCTAATATTATCCTTTAAAAAAATTCACAATTTGAATTTCACATGTTAATATTATTGCTATTGATTCAAGTTAATAAGATGTTAACCATGTATTTGCGATACAATTTGCTTGATTTGTTGTATAAAATTTTATTTACTAATATGAAAATGTGATAGTTATTCTTATATATTTTTATTATAACAATATGCAATATTTTTTACTTTTTTTTTCTACAACCTAAAATATCATCTAATCGAAAACTAAATTATTAAATAACAATAAAATTTGAAAATTGAGACCTTAAATTTTTAGATGTCTAAAGCAAAGGCTTCACTAGCCTCCTCTTGAGGCATGCACAGTATTCTTTCATTGTAATTTTGATATTTATGATAGAGTTTGGTCGAGATGGGTACCATAGTAAACTTGGTTGATCTTGATTCAAAACTTGACTCAATTTAGTACCGTTACAAACTTGATTGAGATCGATTCGACATCCAAACCTAATAATGTACCTAACATTCGAGTAAAACACTTTTTGATACAAATTTATTGTGAAACTGCTATTGAACTTTATTCTTGTCTCATAATTAAATTACATTTTTTTGTGTAAATACCAAATTGCACCAACAAATTAAAACGTAACCACAAATTTTGCAATAAATTAAAAGGAAGTCATCAATTTTTGTGATGAGGACAAACACAATTATGTATGCCTATGTCATTTGCAAGACAAGGTGGTTGAACCTTATTTCCATCTTGGTACCAAATCAACCTTTTCTTAGCAAATTCACTTACAAAATTGTCAAGCATTTGAGTAGTAACACCAGGCATAACAACCACATGTGTCATGTCTCTTTCACATGAGAGTTGCCATTTATGAATAAACTCTAGTTCCAATGGTCTCTCGAAAACAACAGTGATACTATGTTCATTCAGCATCGCACTTATTCCTGAACTTCGAAGGCTATCTTTCAAATAATGAGCATTTCTTATGCACCTTTTAGCATCGTCTTGAAGTGTAGTATGACATTTTTTGCTCAAACTATACCATAAGAAAATTGGTGCATGACCACCTCGACTACCAGAAATTGTGGCATCTATTGAAGCAATATACTCAATATTTCTTGAGAGTATGTCAACGTGCTTTTTTCTTGCTATTTGTATGCCACAAGGCATTGGACATCCCAAGAATTTGTGGCCGGAGACGCTTACACTTCCAATTGGCTTCTTGAAGGTAATTTTAGGTGCCTATATATAATCATCAACATTTTGTTTTTAATATCTTTAAAGCATATAAGAAATGTAAAATAAAATTATACTATAATAAATAAAAGATTTTGTGCCAAATTATTTAGTAATAGTACTATAATTGCGTGACAATAATAAATATGAATATTTATAATCAACACTTTATATCATTAAAGGACTTTAACTACTTTAGATATAGTAACATTAACTCAATTATTACTGCTAAGTGGTACTTGATGAACCAATAATGATGACAATAGAAATATATATGGTGAAGCTCTTACATTTTTTAGGAAAGGTATTATAAGTCCACATAATGCTGCATCACAATGGATGTAGAACTTATCTTGAGAGTAACCACACTCTTTAAGTGTCTCAATAACAACATCAAGGTTATCAATTCCTCCTTTGAACGTGGTTCCTATAAAAAAAATAATATTGATTCAATTTGTGATAGAAGTATATAAAAACAAGAGATCGAAGATTGCTCAGATGATAAACATCCTCCACCTCCAAGTTGGTTCGAGTCATTCACTAGGAGGGAATTAAAAGAAATAGAAGTACATATAGTTACTATACTAGGCTATTCTAGAAACCTTACTCGAAAATCTATGATATCTTTAAAAAAATCAACTTAAATATTTTTTTCACAAATATTATTTAGGTACCAATATTGAGATGGAGAATAGCAGGTTTGTTTTTGTTGAGAAGTAACTTTGATCTTAAATCATGATAATCCATCTCCCCAGTTAACAAGGTCCCAATAACTTCACATTCCATTTTATACATTCTTGCAGCTTTCAAAACTGAATAATGTGATTCTCCAGAAGCATATAGAATTCCATCAGGAAATTGCTCTCTCCTGCACGTACCAAATTAAAAATCGATCGATATATATGTAACGTGATTCCAAACATAATATAATTATATAAACTAAAGATCGATAATATGAGCAAGCTGACCCTAGTAAAATGCCATGAAGGTTTCCTTCCGTGCCACAATGTGTAACGTAACCCCAATATTGATCCTTTTCGATTTCCCAAAGTTTGGAAAACCAATCCAAAACACCAACTTCAAAGTGTCTTGAGTGCATTCCATAGTCGTTTTCAGTGAAAGGATCACCAAAATTGTTCAAGTGATAGCGTAGAAGAGGAGCTAATGCAACGTATTCATCACAATAAATGTTATGAGGATAACCTGCATGCATGCAAACAACAATACTTTGTCAAAAATATACACTATTCCCTCCGTACTCTACTGGGTACGGAATTTAAGAAAATAAAGAGACTTTTGAATATCTTGTGGACTTAAAGTAAAGGCGTCATGTAGAATATATTAGAATGGTATTTAATGTTGTGGTTTTAAACATGTCAAAGAAAAGTTGAAATTAAAGAGTATTTAAAAATTAAAGAAAGAGCCAGGAGGCGATATTCTTTTTTAAACAAACTAAAAAGGAAAGTAAGAAAATCAAATTGAAAAGGAGGTAGAAGTAGAATTATTCCCTTCGATCCGTCTCAAAATACTTGTGTTTTTCATTTACATGTCTCTAATTAATTAAGAAATCATTAATTAGGAGGGGTGTTTGACTATTTTTATCCTTATTTATGTCTTAATTATATGGAGTAGTAATTTTTTTGATGCATGCATGGTCCAAAATCATGCATAAGTTAATTACTTATTATTCTTGGTACATATTTCATTGGCAATTGATGTGTATTAACTTAATTTAAATACGTACGAATAAGAAAAGTAAGAATAATGTTGTTAAATAGGGTAATTACCTAGAAGCATGGTGGCTCTTTCATCAAGAATCTTCATATAATCATGTAGTAGATGAGTAGTTGAATCAAAATTAAGCTCCCCTAAAGCATGGCCATTAATAATTTTGTTAACTTCTACTAATTGTGAATTATGACAACCGTTATTAATGCTAATCACACCTCCATCTTCTAATATTGGATCATGGCAACCGTTTGATAAAATTTTCACCTGCATATATCCCCCAGAACTATAGTAATTAATATTGATTCGTCGAACACATTATATCGACTACGTACAACAACAATAACAATAACAATATATATGTATATTTCGAAACGGAATATATATAATAAGATAATCTAAACGTACATAGTATACGTACCTTGTTTGGATTAAGACCTTCCATTCTTAAACAAGAGATTTTTTTTTGTACGTATGTTGTATAATTAAATATATATCGAAGAGTAAATATGACTCTAAGGTTGTTGTTTCATATATATATATATATATATATATAGGGGGCTAGAGCCTAGATGTCATATATTTCTTCCTTTAGACTTAGAAAAAAGAAAAATAATGAAACGTACGTCTATGTTTGATCACGTTTAACATTTTAGTATCCAGCTATGAATGATTTTTTTTTTTCTTCTTTTGAAAAATGTAATGGTCAATCTTTGAATTCTTAAGCCCAATCTTTGAATTCTTAAGACCATTGCATTTTTCAAAAGAAGAAAAAAAAACCATTCATAGCTGGATACTACAATGTTAAACGTGATCAAACACAAACGTACGTGTCATTATTTTTCTTTTTTCTAAGTCTATATAGAAGTTACTAAGTACATGTTTTGCCATCAAAAAAAATAATTTAACCGTCCAATTTCTAACACTCAAATTTACTCCAAATAAGATCAAATTTAAAATAAAAGTTTCATACATCATAAACATCAACAAACTATATATAAAACCAACATGGGTTGTGGTGCACTGATGGGAGTGTTTTACCCTTAACCAGAGGTCTCGGGTTCGAGCCCTGGATATGGAGAAAAATCATGTTGAGAGCGTCACCCCCGAATAGGCACATTTCAGCCATACATGATTGAAAACACGTTCTTTATTTATTTATAAGAAGATTATTAACTTTACAATAGTTAAATATATGAATATAAATTTTTATTTTTATTTTTTGGGCGGCCGGATGAGGAGGATAGCTTTAGACCACAAATCTTATCGAGAGACCCTTAATTATGATCAATTTGAGACTAGTTTTTGTATGCTAATCATATTTACCAAGCTTTAAACCAAGAGGAAATAATAACATTTTATTAGGATATACAAGACACATCATATAAATGTCTTTTTCTATTTCTTTGGACTAATATTCCATATGATCCTAATAAAAGCCAAATGAAAATAAATTAATTAAATTGCAGTAGTCGCCATTTGTAATGGTATTCAAGTAGGATTGAAGTTAGAGCAAGTTGTAAGTTCCAATTGAGCCAATAGCATGCCTCGTGTTCTTAAACAAACTCAATTGTATTATGGGTCAAACTAATTTTTCTCCTTTTTTGATCGACATAATTGAATATCTTTTATTTTAGGGAATTTTACCCGAATTTCATATTGTTGAGTTAATTACATCTTATTTATGCTCTTTTTCAAATTACGAAAAATCCTTAAATTTGATGGAATCTAGATACATCCCAAAACTTTCCCGATACATTGTGTCCCGATTTCAGATACATCCTTAACTTCCCAATACATCGTGTCTCGATTTCAGATACATCACTCAACATTTCGATACATTGCGTAAAGTGATGTATCCGAAATTAAAAGGAGTAGAGATTTTTGTCATTTTTTTAAGGGTAAATTTCATATATGACAAACAGATTTAAGCAAATAATGTTCTATAGCTATAGTTTATCTAATTACGCTCTATGGGTATAGTTTAGTTTGTAATGGACCATTAGATTTGTATATCTCGTTTTTTTGTTTTAAATTTATACAAAAATAATAATAATTAAATGAATACATGAGCACTAAATACGGCAACAAAATAAACTGTTAATTAATCCCTTAATTGATGCGACAAAATCAGTTTTAAAAAAGAAAATATCCTTACAATTTCTTACCAAAATGGACTCCTCAAGCTATAAAATTCTCCCTTAAAATTGAGATGTTTTATTTTTACTAGGTTATAACAATTAAAATTTGGTTTGATTTCTTCATCCATAATATAACAACAAATATTTTCCAATTTAAAACTAATAATTCGATTTAGTTCTTCCAATCTAATTGTTCATTTGAAATAAAAAAAAATTCAAATCATGAACTCTGAAATATACAAATCAAAATTGTATATAATTATCATGAGCATATACAATCGTATAAGATATACATATGATAAATGCATGAGAACTATTAGTATATATACAACTGGTCCATATATACAAATAAGTAATTAAATATTATTTCTGAAAACGACAAATACATATATCATTTGATATACAAATTAAAATGTATATAAATATCATTAACAAATTCAATCGTATAATATATACAAATAATAAATGCTAGAAAATTATTAACATATTCAATCGTATAAGATATACAAATGATAAATGCTAGACAACTATTTGTATATATACAATTGACAACCTTTTTGTATATATGCAATTGATATATATATATATATATATATATATATAAGTAAACAATTGTATATTACACATAGAAATATACAATAAAAACGACAAATACATAGACCATTGTTTCATCCCTGTTGAACTATAAAACATTTTTCCTCAACTTTTTCGCGTCTATGTTTTGCTTGAAAAAATTTCAAAATTTGTTGCATCTTAATTGAGTCATTTCAGTGCTTGGCTCCAAACTCTTCAATGGATCTAGTTTCTTCATTTGGTTTAGATTTAACAATAGATCTTGCAATATCTTAGAATGCTTGAGTTAGATCCAACGAGAACGATGGTGGATAATCAACAAATTTGACACGCAATTGTATACCTCTAGTAATCCTGTTGGATGGAGTTACTTTGTCCATTTTTTTTCTAATAAAATCTGAAAATTTGAAGATTGAAGAAAGATTTTTGAGAAAAAAAAGACAAGCATAAATCATATACAAACGAAAAACAATAAAAAAGAGTTGAAACACGTTTTGGGCGATTATCTTGAATTGTGATGCCATGATTAGGAGGGAGAAAGTAAATTTCGAAATTAAAAATCAATGTATATGAGTGATTTTAAGAGAGAATTAGAGAAGGGAGAGAGGAGAGATAAAATTAGATTTGTATAAATGAATACTCAAATAAGGGAAAGGACTCTTTTTCGTTCATTATACAATTAGTTTGTGGGTCCCATAATTAATAGCAAATTATAAAAGACTATAACCACACACAGTAATTAATTGAAATTGTAACCGTGAATAATAAACTGATAATGTTTGTCAACTCACGTAATTTTCCCTTTTTCTAATGGTAGAAAAAATTTAAAAATATAGTAAAATAAATTAAGTATTTAGATAATTTTTCCTTAATTTTACATTGGGTTTTGGGCCCATGGAAATTTAAGCTTAGCCCGTGATTCTCGTTTAACAAAGGAAATTTTGGTCCAAATCTAAACGTTGGTGGTGGAGCACTACAATTTAATTACTAATATTTGGAATAATACATTTTTGGTTTAATTATTACTTAGTAACCTTTGATTTTGGTAATTAATTATGGTATGTGATTTAACATATTTATAACCTTCAATTGATTAAAGTATGTTTTTACTTACTTTAGACATGAAACATGTTATTTGGACAATTTTTAGAAGTTTATAACCCTCAAATCTATATCTATATAATAGCCGTCTTCATTTTAAAACTTTTATATAATTACAAGGGAAGTTATACATTTTTAAAAAAATAAAAAACCATCTTTACATTTTTTTTCCTTTTATGTTTCTAATTTTTATTTTTATTTTTGGATTTTTTAATTTTAGTTAAACAGGGGAAGTTATACATTTTTTTTAAAAAAAATTGAACTCAAAACCCTTTTTTGCAGTTTTTTTTTCTTTTATGTTTGTAATTTTTATTTTTATTTTTGGATTTTAAATAATTTAATAATAAATTATTATTATTATTATTATTTTAAAACCCATTTTTTATGGTGCTGAAACGTAGGCGCTATCACCTCTCCTATTATATAGATATAGATATAGATTTAAATTATTTAAATTTTGAATTGAGAAGTTAATTAGTTTTTAAAAAATAAAGTTCTAAAAAAATTTAAATTCTTTTTAAAAATAAAATCAAAACTATTTGTAATTATATTAAATTAGATATATTTATTTATTACAGATTACAAAATTACTTAAAAAATCCACCACGTTACTCAGTTAGTGGAGAATTTCGAGGAACCATTTCAATTAGGGGAGAAATTTAAGGAACCATTTCAATTAGGGGAGAATTTTAAGGAATAATTTCAAATTTAAAATTAAAATAAAATCTGAAAATTAAAATTACATACATAACTATCTTAATAATAATAATAATAATAATAATAATCTGGAAATTCTTTATAATTAAAATTAATTATTTTTACTGAATTTAAATATTAAATTCCAATTTTAAATTCTATATAGCAGTTTAAGTTTTTGTTTTTTTTAATAGTCAATTAAATTTTTACGTTTTTTAATAAATTCAAATAATGATGGAAAACTTCCAAGCAGTTACTTGTACGGTTTACACTTTTATAGGATAATGAATCACAAATTTTGTAGCAACACTACGGGTGTGTTTGGTATGAAGGAAAACATTTTCCGGAAAATGTTTTCCAATTTTTTCATGTTTGGTTGGGTTAAATGTTTTGGAAAATGTTTTCCAAATCAACTCATTTTCCTCAAATTTAAGGAAAATGACTTCCCTTCAAAACTTAAGGAAAACATTTTCCAAAACTCTCTTCCAACTTCCAATTAAAAAAAAAATTGTTGAAAACATCAATTTATTTTGTCCCT
>NC_064291.1:44070121-44116888 GCF_019186545.1 Solanum stenotomum
CCCCAAAAAAATTTAAGTTTGTTTTTTAAAAATATTTTTAATTTCAAAAATTATTTTCTACCCTAGTAAAAATAAAAGATATTTTTCAAAAAAAAAATATCATTCATAAATCAAACACTAAAAATCTTTTCCAGAAAATATTTTCTACTCACCAACCAAACATGAGAAAATAAGTCAAAAATCAACTTGTTTTCCAGGAAAACATTTTCCTTCATACCAAACACACCCTACATTTTTACAAGCGGAAGAGTCATTTGAAAAGTCAAAATACTCTTCATAAGTTTTTTTTTTTTATGGTAAACTCTTCCGGCAGATGCATTGTATTTATACGTAGACTAGTGAACTTAGCCGCACTTCGCGCAGTAACAATTTTTGAAATAGTTATCATATATTAAAATTCAAGTTTTAATCTAATCTATTGTTAACATTTGCTTTCCACTAATTTGTATCATTTGAACTCATATCTTGCTATTAAATAAAAGGACTTATAATGGCTTTTAATGTGTATTAATATATGAGTAAATACATTTAATAGATTATATATTTAAAATTGAAAAAAAAATGACAAGAAAAAAAAAGAGAAAAAAGATAAATAACAAAGGTATCACATCAACTCGTCTACATTTCGCTTTATTTTATATATATAGATTTCAACAGGCCTACATATTTAGTATTATAAGAATATGTAATAAGATACCTTTTCGTCAATAAGAATTATATCCAGATTAATCAATTCACAATTTTTCTTGAAATAAATAGCATTCCACGTTCTTCAAATTTTATTCCTTTTCATCAAACCATCCATCTATATCAGTAATGATTAATACTGAAAAAGAAGAAGAATATGTCAGATTAACAATCTAATTAAAAGCAAGTAGAGTAAGCAAGCTACAACATAAAAAGGAAAAAAAATTCCCAATCTATATATAACACAAAAATATAGAGTATGAAAAGACACAAAATTAATTAAAATATAATTACGTAGAAATTAATACATATTAAAAGCCATTGTAAGTACAAATTAAAAATAAAGTAACGGTTGATGAAAAAACCGGAAAGGTAGAATTATGATTCAAATGAAACGATATAATCATTAATTTTACAATTATTAAAAATTAAATCTCATAATTAGTGCTAAGTTTTAATCAATTAGTTATTTTGGAATAATTTTAGTTACCACCATTTAAGCAGTGACTTAATCAAATAAAATTAAGCAAAATGCACGTTCCTTTCTAAGTTATTCACGTTCCTTTTAAAGTTACTATTAATTTAATTTTATAATATATAATCAAATTAACATTCCTTTTTTGGTTAAGTTTTTATAAATATATAATCAAATTAATGTTACAACAATTTTATAGCCATTACACGATTTAATTTGGAAGGAAGGGTTAAATGTTTTAAATGCTCATAATGAGGGAAGACATTAATTTTACAATTATTAAAATTAAATCTCATAATTAGTGCTAATTTTTAGTCAATTAGTTATTTTGGAATAATTTTAGTTACCACCATTTTAGCAGTGACTTAATCAAATAAAATTTAGCAAAATTCACGTTCCTTTCTAAGTTATTCACGTTCCTTTTTAAAGTTACTATTAATTTAATTTTAAAATATATAATCAAATTAACATTCCTTTTTTGGTTAAGTTTTATAAATATATAATCAAATTAATGTTACAACAATTTTATAGCCATTACACGATTTAAATTGGAAGGAAGGGTTAAATGTTTTAAATGCTTATAATGAGGGAAGACAAAAAAAATTTAACAGATTTTTTTAATAGAAGATGGAGGCAAAAAAAGAAAATTATGGGAAAATAGCTAAATAGTGATACTGGCCATTGAGGTATGACACATCAGCGAGCTGATATTCAACTTTATAATTATATATAGATTTTATTTTTTTTGGAATCTTCTGCGTACTGGATTTGAATAATTAATTCAAGACAGTTAATCAAAAAGGTAAGAAGGTAGCAAACAATTTTTTAGAAGTTTTTCATTTATTGCTTTTAATGTTTTTTGTTGAATTATATTTTGACTGATTTGTTATTTATTTTTTTGAAAGTTTGTTTTGTGAACGCTATTTTTTTATATGTATATTACTTTGTCGAATTTCAACAATTCCCTGAATGAATCACAAGCTTCTTAGGATTACAATATGATCATATGTTTTTAAATTTTACATACTTAAGATGAATCATGAGTTTTTTTGAGAATGTATGAATTGTATTTTTTTTATCATTGATAATGGTGTGTTACTCAAAAAATAGGGAAAATACATTAAAAAAAAAAAATTCCGTTGAACTTGGCAGGAAAACTTACTTTAATATTTTAACTGTACGGATGTTTATTTACCCCCCTAATCTCATTTAAAGTGAATAAATATCACCCTAAGAATATAAAACCAGTCTCACAATGGCAAGTGTATTACACCTGCGCCAAGTCATTGCCATATCACGTCCACATCATTGCCTCGTCAGAACCATGTTGGACATCAGTTTTTTTTTAAAAAAAAATTCCTTCCCTTCTTCTCTCTCTCATGTCAAAAATCAATTTTTAAAATTTAATTTTTTTCCCTTCTCTCTCCAATGGATGCACTGCCTTCCACCTCCATTAGTGTTTTCTCAGTTCTTGCTTGATTATCATTAATTTTCACTAATGACTTCTCTATTTTCAACCTCAATTTCTTTTGAGAAAATTCTCATACATTTTCTATCAATATCCATTGAAGTGAGATTGCAACAAATATGGACCTCCATTGAATTTTTACCGATTAATTGCTCTCTTTGGTATTTGAGGAGAAATAAATCTACTGAAAATGTAGATGAATTCGACCCTTTAGTAAAAAAAAAAAACAATCCTTTCCAATATTCCATCTTTAAAAATCCTTATTTTTTCATGACATACAACAATCATAATTTTTGAAATCATAAAAATGTGTTAATGAATTTTTTTTTGTTTGACAGAAATCTCAAGTTTGATCGGAACGAAGCTTAATGATTTTTCTCTCTTTCATAGATCTGAAAACAAAAACAAAAAAAAAGAAAAAAAAAGATGAAGATTAAGATGCAGGTGAGGTAGGGTACAATGGGGGTGTTCAAAGAAGGAGTAAGGGGGCCAAATAAGGGGTTCAAAATAAGTGAAAAGGGCTGGGGGGTTTTGCAGAAGAAGAAAAAGGGGATTGGGGGTGGGAGGGTTTGGAGAAGATGAAAGTATGGGTAGGTGATTTTTTTTTCTTTTTTAATTATATAATACATATATTAGTGGGACCAATTTTTTAATCAAAAAGAAAGACGCGCTTGACTATTTTCATCAGCATTAAGGGGGTATTTATTCAGTTCAAATAAGATTAAGGGGGTAAATAAATACTTGTATAGATAAAGTGCTAAAGTAAGTTTTGTTGTCAAGTTCGGGAGGTTTTTTTATGTATTTTCCCCAAAAATTATAATTTAGAACATATGTTTGAATGTATGTGATTTACTGTTTATTTTGTAATGCAAAATAATGAATTTAAGCATTGTGCATGAGATTTAAGCATTTGTGGAGGTCGTGCTACACAGTGGCGGATCCAGGATTTAGAGTATGTGGGTGTCAAATAGACTTATCGATTAAATTAATTTTATATTTGATTAAATTATTTGTCTTTTCTATATATATATCATAAATCAATCAATAAAATATAAATAATAAGATATTACAAATCCACACTCCACACTAAAAGCATGAAGTTAACAAATTTAAAACTTTCAATAATATTACTAATATTATAAATATTCACATTCATTTACAATTGTCCTCGACGAGTTTTCATATTCTGAAAACGATCGATAATGACATCATTACTAACATTTATAAATACATCACACTCTATGTAACAGACTAGACAATCATTTAAATATTGATTACCAATACTATTCCGCACTTCATTTTTTATGTGCTTCATTGACGAAAATGCTCTCTCCCTAGTTGCCGTAGCAACAGGTAAAATCAAAGTCAACTTTACAAGTAAATAAACAAGTGAATAAGTCTCCGCAAGATTTGCTTCAACCAATGCCTTCGTCAAATCACGAATTCCTTGCAAGTTGGAGAACTTGGGATTACCACTTCGCATATGAATAATGAAAGTATCGAGTTGGTAGCTCAAATCTCGAATTTTTCCATCATCAAACTCACTTGGATAACACTTTGCTAAAGTCATGATTTTACTTTTGTCAAAATTAGAGAAAGAATTGACCGGATTCAAGCTACCCATCCCAAGAAGCAAATCACTACTCACTACTTCAAAACGGTCATTAAGCTCTTGAAGTTGCACATCAATGACAACAAAAAAGACTTCAACACGCAAGTGGTGCGCATAACTAACACCCGAATCAAGATATCAGGCACATCATAATATGAGGAAACATCATCCAATAAAGATTCTCATCCATTTTCCCTCATATTTTGCAATCTTTTCTTTGTAATATTAAGAAACTCCACGGCATTAACAATATCTTGATCTTTTTTTTGTAAAATCTTGCTCAACTCATTTGACATTGCCAACACTTTCAATATCAAGTGAAGCACAAAAATAAATTTAAATGTTTTAATCTTTGTCAAAAGATACTCCGCTTGATTTCTATTACTTGATGTGAACCGTTCAAGTTCAATCACTTCAAGAACATGAACAATAGATGAGAAAATAACAATAAAGTTATCTAAAGTTTTTAAATGTGATCCCCAACGAGTATCACCTGGTCTTTGAAGCCCACGTTTTAGATGTAATCCTTGGCCTTTTGAACTTCACCGAATTCAAATAATTGCTCTAACTTTTTGACTTGGTGATCACAAAGTAAGTCTCTACGCTTGAAAGATCCTCCAACAACATTCAACACATTACTGACATGGTCAAAAAAGTCTTCAACATTCAAATGATTTTTAGCAATAGCCACTAGTGTTAGTTGCAATTGATGAGCAAAACAATGAATGTAATATGCCGATGGACTATCTTTCATAATCAAAATTTTGAGCCCATTTATCTCTCTTTTCATATTACTAGCCCCATCATAACCTTGTCCACGTATTTTGGATGGACTTAGTGAGTGAACGGAAAGCAAAGAATAGATCGCTTTCTTCAATGAACATGCCGATGTATCACTAACATGGACAAGACCGATAAATCGTTCAACTACTTCACCATTCTTATTAACAAAACGCAAAACAAGAGCCATTTGTTCTTTGTGAGAGATGTCTTTTGACTCATCAACTAATATACCAAAGTAATCTCCATTCAAGTCCCAAATTATTGCTTTCAATGTTTCTTTTGCACAAGCATTGGCAATATCTTTTTGAATCATAGGACAAGTCAAAGTATCATTTTGTGGGGAATTTTCTAATATCACTTTTCCCACATCCAGATGTTTGTCCCCATGTCATCGCAAAAATTCTAGAAAGAAGCTTTGATTAATTGAAGATTCACTTTCATCGTGATCTCGAAAAGGTAATCCATATTGCAAAAGAAGTCTTGACACATCAATTGAGGCTTTCAAACGCATTCACTACTCATTTTTTAACTTTTGAGAATGCTTATCAATAACAACTTGAATTGATTGATGATGATTTGACAAATCTAGCATCTTGTTGAAACATTTGTCATGAATATTATTAACATCACCAACATGTTTACGGAATCTTTCAAGTACCCTATTCCAACTCCTAAAACCCGTTTTTGTGTAAAACTCACTTGTACTTCCGTGGAAAAAATCATCTTTGAATAAATAACAGCATAGACAATAGACAAAATCTTTCTCCACGCTATACTCCAACCATTTAAAATATGGACCTTCAAACCAAATTTTACAAAATTGACGCATTCTTTTTCCAATTTCAGTTGGAGGATATGAATCTATTTTAGGTTGACGGGGCCTTTTTTGAATATAATGTTTTCTTACTTCATCCTTTATTTGAGGGTTATAGTGAGCAATTGGTACTCTTTTTCCTGGATCGGTTTCAAGTGAATCTAAATTAAGGTCATCTATAAGACTAGAAGGATTGACATTCGTACTAGAACTTGCTTGAGAATGATTAAATTTCGCAAGAAACTTCTCCATCTCAATTCACAAAACTAGAACACTTTCCTACAAAAATTAAAATTCAATTCAACTCACAATTAATTCAAATTTAATAGGGTAAGTCATCGTTAATTCAAATTAACGTGGTTCATACCACACAATTTTTAACCAATAATGTCTTACAATGTTCATTAGAAATTTAGAATATCAAAGTAAAATCAAAACTCTTGTCTAATATGAAATCAATCATCACTCATTAAAACTTAAAAGAACTCAAGAAATAGAAATAAAAAAATCTTACAAAAATAGAATTACAAACTTACAATCTATAAAAGGTTGTGGATGGATGGAGAAAAGTGAAAACAATAGCACCCAAATGAGGCTTAGCCGCTGGACGGAATGCTAAGCCGGGCGGCGGGCGACAACGACAACAAGTGATTTGAGTTCGGAATTTGGCAATGAAAATTTTGGAGAAGTTTAAACTTGGAGGAAGAAGGATTTGGAAATAGTTGAAGAGAAAGTGAACACTTTTATTTGTATTTAATCAAATAAAAGAAAAGTCAATAACAATTATAAAAAAAAAAAAATGTGCTTGGAGCTTTTTTTTTAAAAAAAAAAAACGTATGCAGCAAATTTCTCAAAAAAATAAGTACAAATGGGATTTGAACCCGCAACATCAGCCTTCTAAAGTTGCCCTCCTACCGTGGCACCACAAGCCAATTTTGTTCTCTAGGTGTCACGCTTTATATTTATATAAATATTATACATATACCTATGTATATATAGAGTTTCCGTCAAAGTTCGGGAGTGACGTGGCACCCCCACACCTCTTCATAGATCCGCCCCTGGTGCTACATACTACCATAATAGTTAAGGTGTAGGTTATAGCTATTTTTATTGTAATTTATTTCTTATATTATAGGTTCATCCGATGTAATGAAAGAATCTGATTGTAAGTAAACATGCAAACATTTCTCATTGATTTGTCTATTTGTCGAAAGTTGATTTAGGCTTTTAAATTTTTCATAATAGTTATTTAAGTAATTCTTTCATAATTAATTTAGTCGTAGCAAATATTGCCTAAGAAGTGTTTTTCGATTCTATAAAATTGTATGTGCAAAAAAATATGATGTAATTTTTTTATTGAGATAATTTCAGTGACCTCTCCTCACATTTCTCTCCATCACAAGGAGAGGTGATAATGTTACATGTCAGCAACACAAAAAGCACATGTAATTGTATTTAATTATTTTTAAATAATTGTGATTAGTTTAAAAGTTATGTGATTGTAGATAGCTTTTTAATTCCAAGTTACGGAAAGAATAGTAATGTATTCTTAAAAATTCAAACTATTTTACTTTATAAACCAAAATTTATAAAATAAAATAAAAAGTTACAAACACACAACTAACGGACACCCCTAAAAAAAGTAAATATGTTTTACTCTTTTTATAGCAATTTAGCAAATATATATATATATTGGCTTAAAAGTAATTTTACTAAAAAAAGTATAAGGCTTTGACATTATTAATTTATATTCCTTGATCTTTTGGTAGAGAAATTCCCTCAAGAAGCATGTATTGATGGGGTTTTTTATTCTGTGTCGTTAAAATTTTAAAGTATTTTTGGTCAATATAATAGCACGAAAATGTGGTTCAAATTGTAAAAAATATGAATTCCGATAATTTCTAATTTTAAAACTAAGTATAAAAAAAATCTAAATTCTGTATTTTTAAAAATAATATCCTATAATTTTTTTTTATTAGAGGTCGAACCATAGCATCTTAGGCTTCTTAGTTTTATGGATAACAAATAATCAATTTATTTGTGTTCAATTCTATTTAATTGATATTTCTATATTCCATTTGTAAAAATTACTCTCTATATTCCATATTAATTGAATTTGTGAGACAATGCACACTTATTTAGAAAAAGATTCAAGGATATAATTTAGATAGTACTTTTCACTATTGCTCTTTGTGAAATCATAAATATAACTTTGTAAATAGTGCAATTTATCTCCAAGAAAATATCAAACTTCATTAAAGAAAGGGGGAAATATGGAAAAAATTTCAAACAACACTCTTGAACTTTGAACAATTTAATTATTTTGAACAATAGAGAAAGCCACAAAAATTCAGTTAATATGAAATATGGAATAGTTACTATAAGAATGATATGTTTTAATTGAAAGCTGATATAGTATCATCCTTTTTTTTCTGCAATATTTTTTAATTGTTAATTAAGAAAATAGCTCCATTTTATTATATTCACATACTCCTTTTTGGATCTATTAGGTTGCTAAAAAATAACCTTCTTATAATAAGAGATTTAGTACTAAAAAATTATTATTGTCAAATTTAGGCAATGAATTAAGCTTATATATCAATTTATGTACATAAGTATTCTATTATAACATATCAAGGTGTTAAATATTAACATTCTTGCAAATAAACCTTATAATCTTATCTTATAATAATTTCATTTTTGAAATTCTCAGTATATCAATATTTACGATTATATTTATCAACTAATTGCAAAATATATGAATAATCAAATAATTTAACAATTTATAATTATGAAATTTTGTGAATATTCATTTTTTATCAAATAATTATTTGATTTGATTTTATTAAATTTAATTGCTTTTTTATTTTAATTGTATATATTTATTGTGTTTATAAATAAACAAATAGTCTTGCAATCATTCAATTGTTGAAAAACAAAAAATTTAATCATTCAGTGTTAATATTTAAAAGTAACATCATAATCATTCAACTGTGCATTCACATTCAGACATATAAATCTTAATAAAAACAAATAGTATTTACAAGCGTAAGTTCCGTTTGAACATTAGTTCTTCCTTACTCCTTAATAAGAACAAGTTCACACCACTAGAAAAAAACATACAAATAAATTATGTAGGTAAAAATATTTGTTGTTAATCCTATTTAGTAACGAATTAACAATGAATTTATTAAAAAAATTAGATTAACTAGTTACGAGCTATTTAGTAACAAATCATTAGCAATAAGTTTGTGACTAGCTAAATCCAAAGCCAATGATACCATGTCAAGTGTGAAGTTATTATATATGACACGTTGGAGTGACATGTTAAAATGATCATTTGAGGGTGATAGACCCCTCCCATTCTTTTTTTCTTTACAAGCATGGATCTTAACTTATCGAACTGAGCAAACTTTAAAAAAGTTAACGTTGAAGAATAAAGTAAAGGGCAAAGAATATGTGTGAATGAAACATGATACATGATCAAAGTTCAAAAAGGTTTATCTCTAATAAATGCATAAATAATTATTTGCATATATGATTTGTAGAAGCATTTAGACTATTTGTGTCATTGTTAATTTAGCTGTCAAAGTAGAACAACAACGAGTTGCATGCCGCAGCCCTTCAAACTAGTCAAAGAGTTATCATCCTACACGTAATATTACAACAATCCAAAGGGCATTAATGTTCCAAGTTTTTTTTTTATGCGATATTCGAAATTTATTAATTTGATTGTTACTATTATATAAGGTTTACTAAAAGAGAAGTCTCCAACCCCGCACATTAGAGGTATTCTCAAGATACAACTATCAATGGAGTACAATACTAAAGAACAATATACTATAAAATGTTCTCATTCTTTTCATATAAAAAAAATATTAAAGTGGAGTTTCAATCAGAAGATGAACAATTCAAAATTAAGTTATTTGTTAGTTCTAATGATTGATAGAATGAATTTATTGACGAACTATTGTCTTAGGGTTTTACTCGTATAAATTTTGATTCTAACAAAAATTTCTGAAATTTGTGTGGTGTTTTCAATTACTTAACCGCACTTTAAGTTGTGATATTTTTATATGAATCGTCGGATGAATTTTCTGATTATTTTTTGTTAGTGTATATATAAATGATACACTATTATACATAATCATGTACATACATTATTCATCCATATGCTATCTTTAATTTAATTAGTTGGATGTGTTGGGCTATTGCCCATGTTCCAGCCAAAGGCCCATGGCCTAATCCTACTTGAAAAAGGATTGGAATTATTCTCTTTATTTGGTTTCCAATTCTATTAGGAATAACAAGTTATTCTTGCTAAAGCAATTGATGACCTTTAAATACAAGAAGGGCAGTCCTATTCTTGATCACATAAATGATTTTCAAGGTGTTCTTGATCAGCTATCAGGAATGGGTGTTAATTTTGATGATGAAATACAAGGACTTTGGCTTCTTAATACTCTACCGGATTCTTGGGAAACTCTTTGTGTCTCTTTAACAAACTTTGCTCCTGGTGGTAAGGTGACTATGGAATATGCAAAAAATGGTGTGTTGAATGAAGAAGTTAGAAGAAAATCTCAAGGCACATCCTCACATTCAGATGTTTTGTACACAGAAGATCGAGGGAGAGATAAGACAATAGATTCGAAGAGTAGAGGTAAAAGTAGACGCAAGTCAAGATTCAGGAATCCAAATATTATATGCCATCATTGTGGAAAGAAAGGACATATTAAAAGATTTTGCAAACAATTGCAACAAGATCTTAAAGAATGGAAGAAGGAAGAAAATAATGGAAACAATGTTGTTGCTGTTGTTTGAGATGACCTTCTTTTTGTTTGTGATAAAGACGTCATCAATTTTGTATCTAAAGATACAAGTTGGATAGTAGATTTTGGAGCTACATCACATGTCACACCGAGAAAATACTTCTTTTCATCTTATACTTCTGTTAACTCTGAGGTGTTAAAGATGGGTAATGCTGGTGAGGTTAAGGTGTTTGGAGTTGGCACTATTTGTTTGAAAACCAATATTGGTTCAACGTTAGTCCTTCAGAATGTCAAGCATGCTCCAGACATTCCCTTGAATTTGATCTCTGTAGGACAACTAGATGATGATGGCTGTCATAATGAATTGTTCAATGGCCAATGGAAGCTCACCAAAGGCTCATTGATTGTAGCTCGAGGAAAAAAGCATTCAAATTTATACGTGACACAAGGATCGATCCTTGGAGACTCTATAAATTTGGTGGAAAACGAGACTTTATCAGAATTGTGGCACAAGAGGCTTAGTCATATGAGTGAGAGGGGGATTACCTGTTTGGCTAANGAGTACTTACCACTCCACTACAACCCTTGTTGGTAATAAATTTTAAATATGTTAGTATGATTATTTGTTTTTCTAATAAATTTACTAATTGATTGTTAGTTTGTTGGTAATATATCATTCAAGTTCAATGTTACGTTACTAATTGATTGACAATATGTTCAAAATATTATTAACTGAATGATTATTCAATAGTAAAATATTTATTAATTTATTGCATTTAAAAATCTAAGAGCACAAATATAAATCCAAAAATATTAATATCAATTTTATAAATCATATTTGAATGAAACAATGCAAAATCTATGATAACAAGTTAAATTAATCTCAATATGACACATATCATTATATCATGATGTGTTTCTAAATGTACGTAGTGTACAAGTTGACGGTGTTAAGCAAAGTCAAATTTTGGCCAAAAGTTAAAAGTTAAAACGCCTAACGGTACAAACTGAATATGAAAACCTCAAAATTCAAACCAACCATCCTATTAGACGAAAAATGATCTTCCAGAGCTAACCGCGCTGACGAAATTCAAATTTGAGCATGTTTCCCAAAAAAATTGACCTAATTCAAATTTTAGCCAAAAGTTAAAAGTTAAAACACTTACAAACTGAAAATAAAAGTCTCAAAACCCGAACAACCATCCTATGAGACCAAAACTTAACTTATATGGCTAACTGCGGTGAAAAAATTTATATTCGAGCACGATTACCAAAAATATTGACTAAAGTGAAATTTTGGCCAAAACTTAAAAGTTAATGCCTAACGGCACAGACTAAAAACGGAAACCTCAAAACCCGAACCCTCTATCTTATTACATAAAAAATGACCTTCCACATCTAACTGCACTGACGAAATTCTTATTTGAGCATGTTTATCAAATATATTGACCGAATTTAAATTTTGGCCAAAATTTATAAGTTAAAACACCTAACGGCACACACTAACAATGAATGCCTCAAAACCCGAACCCCATCCTAATAGATAAAAAATGACCTTTGGAGTTAATTACGCTGACGGAATTCTCATCTGAGCATGTTCACAAAAATATTGACCAAAGTCAAATTTTGGCCAAAACATAAGATTTAAAACACCTAGCGGCACAAACAGAAAACGGAAGCCTCAAAACTTGAACCAACCTTCCTATTAGATCAAAAATGACCTTTCGAAGCTAATGACACTGACAGAGTTCTAATCTGAGCACGTTTACATAAAATATTGACCAAAGTCAAGTTTTGGCTAAAATTTAAAAGTTAAAACGCCTAACGACACAAACTGAATATGAAAGCCTCAACACTAGACGCTGATTTACCAAAAAATTTAACTTCAATTGGTAAATTTACCAACTATTCAAATATAAGTTAGTAATTAATAATTTACCAATAAATTTTATCACAATTGGTAATAGTTACTATTCAACTAAACATTCATACGTAATATTACCAACTAATAATTAATATGTTGGTAAATTTTACCAATGGATTAATGATTGCTTGGTATATTACCAACTATTATAATGATGTTAGTAATTTACTAACTACAATATTTATTCGTCGACAAAATTTCCAACTAATTGGATATTGGTTGACAAGTTTACCAACAAATTACATTTTGTTACTAATTTACCAATACATTTATATTTGGTTGGTAAATTTAGCAACATAATCTTGCCGTTGGTAAATGTTTGGTTAGTAATTCATTGGAAATATGTTAATAAATTATATAAACAATTTTTTTGTCATATTTACCAACCGATATATACTTCGTTGGTAATATTACCAACAAAAGGTGTGTGTTAGTAATATTTCAGTTGGTAATCCATTGATAGAATGTTGCTAAATTGGGCGCCATTTTTTCCCGCCGTATTTACCAACTAAAATACTTCGTTAGTAAGATTTGGTTGGTAATCTGTTAGAATTTCGTTGTTAAGTTTTAAAATATAATTCGGTTAGAAATATGTTGGTAATTTGTTAGTAGAATACTAACCAACTTAAGTTGTTAGTAAAATTTGTTGGCAATTTGAGGTTTTTTTGTAGTGTTTGACTGACATGGGAGAACCTGAAGGTTATGATGAAGTCATGCTAGATACTCATAGAGATAGGTGGGTAGAAGCCATGGAAGACGAGATGAAGTCACTTCACGAGAATGGCACCTATGAGCTAGTGGAGTTACCGAAAGGTAAGAAAGCTTTAACAAATAAATGGATCTTCAGATTAAAGCAAGAGCAACATACATCTGCACCTAGATACAAGGCTAGGTTAGTTGTCAAAGGTTTTGGTCAAAGAAAGGGAATTGACTTTGATGAAATTTTCTCTCCTGTTGTGAAAATGTCCTCTATTCGTATAGTTCTAGCCTTAGCCGCAAGTCTAGATTTAGAGGTTGAGCAGATGGATGTCAAGACTGCCTTTCTTCATGATGATTTAGAAGAGGAGAACTACATGGAGCAACCTGAAGGCTTCATCGTTAAAGGAAAAGAAAACCATGTTTGCAAATTGAGAATGAGCTTGTATGGCTTGAAAGAAGCTCCAAGGCAGTGGTACTTGAAGTTTGAATCTGTCATTGAAAATCAGGGATACAAGAAAACTTCTTCAGATCATTGTGTATTCTTTCAGAAGTTCTCTGATGATGATTTTATTATCTTACTACTTTATGTGGATGATATGTTGATTGTTGGCAAAAATAAATCTAGAATTGTAGTCCTTAAGAAAGAGTTAAGCAAATCGTTTGCGATGAAGGACTTGGGGCCAGCAAAGAAGATCTTAGGCATACAAATTCATCGAGATAGACACAAGAAGGAGTTATCACTATCCCAAAAGGAGTATATTGAGAAAGTACTCAAGAGGTTCAACATGACAGAGGCAAAAGTGGTTAGTACACCTCTTGCTAAACACTTTAAGTTGAGTACGACCCAAAGTCCATCTACTAATGAAAAGAAGAATGAGATGTCAAGTATTCCATACTCTTCCGCGGTTGGTAGTTTGATGTATGCTATGATTTGCACTAGACCAGATATTGCACATGCTGTTGGTACCGTTAGGAGATTTCTTTCCAATCCTGGAAAAGAACATTGGGCTGCAGTGAAATGGTTACTAAGATATTTGAAGGGTACTTCATATATGGAGTTGTGCTTTGGTAGTGGCAAGTCTGAACTTGTATGCTACACAGACTCTGATTTGGGAGGAAATCTTGATAATTCAAAATCTACTTCTGGTTATTTGATCACTTTTGGAGGGGGAGCTATTTCTTGGCAATCAAGACTTCAGAAGTGCATAGCTCTATCTACCACAGAAGCTGAATATATTGCCATCACTGAAGGTGCCAAAGAATTGCTTTGGATGAAGGAGTTTATCAAAGATCTTGATTTTGAACAATCAAGGTTTGTCTTATTTTGTGATAATCAAAGTGCTATTTATCTCACCAAGCACTCTACCTTTCATTCTAAGTCCAAGCATATTAGCAGAAAATATCATTGGATTAGAATGGCCCTGGAGGAGAAATTATTTGAGGTTGAGAAGATACACACTGATGACAATCCTTTAGATATGCCTACAAAAGTGGTGATCGTAGACAAGCATTAGTTTTGTAGAAGTGCGACAGGCATGAAGCCTGTCAAGAGTTCCTCCACTTGAAGTCCATTTGGCCCCTTGGCTGGAGGGGGAGTTTGTTGGGCTATTGCCCATGTTCCAGCCAAAGGCCCATGGCCTAATCCTACTTGAAAAAGGATTGGAATTATTCTCTTTATTTGGTTTCCAATTCTATTAGGAAAAGGATTGGAATAGTAATCTTATTTGGAGTTGGTTTTGGCTTTGTAAGGAAAAGCACAACTCTATAAATAGAGGATGGTCTTGAGAGAATAATTTAGATTGCTCATTATTATTGTCTTTGAAAGACATTAGGACATAAGAGAATTTTTGAGAGAGCTTTCAACAAGAGATAAGAGAGAAGAAAAAAAGAGTTTTTTTGCTGCAGTCTTTTATTCCGACCAGCAACCTTCAGATCGTGTTTTCCGATTAACTAACCGTTGGATCGGACTGAAATTTGTACTGAGTGTTCCTGACATCTTGGTGGTTGATTTGAACGGTGGAGATCGGATTCGGAAGTCAGAAAGATCCTGTTTTAGGTCCCGAACAGCAGCTGGGTTTGGGTGGTGTTTCTTTCTATTTATCTTTTGTTGGTGTAGCTATTGTTTGGTTTCTTTTGGCACTTGTTGTGTAGCCATTAGAAGAATAACTGTAACTCTCTTATTGTTATAGTGAAGCAATTCGGATCTTGTCGATCCTGTGGTGGTTACCTTTGTTTTGAAGGATTTTTCCACGTTAAATTTGGTGTTCTTTATTTTAGATTTTCGTTTTCATCTTTTCGTCACAACAGGATGAAGTGCCATTATTTTAAATTTTTCTAACTAATATCAACTCTAAAAGTGATGTAATTTATACTGAAATAGTTGCTAAGTTGAATCTACTTTTCTTGGCCACAAGAACACGTAAGGCCTAGAGTTAGCTTTAGACACCTAGGTACGTTTTTAGGTAACATTTGAGAAAATTTCAGAAATAACTAACATTAGATCGAAGTTAGGCCTTCTGAAGTACACTTTCGTTAACTACAATTCATAGTTACAGTTATGACTGACTACCGGATGTATCAATTGTATTTTTTTGCAAAAATTAGTTGTGAATACAAATACAATGTATAATGATATACACAAAATGTGCGATAAAAGCTTTTTAAAAAAGGTAATTGAGTATAAATAAATAAATAATACTCAATTAATATCTTAATTCTCCATAAATGAAATAAGATATTGAAATCTCAGTGCTACCGATAGTTTAGATTTCAATAGGACCTTGATTATTTGTTGATTTCAATTGATATAGATATCTTCTTTTATTGTTTATAATCGTCTTTGATATATGTATTTACCGATTTCAATAATATAGATACAACCATAAATTAAGGAAGAAAATCTCAGTCATAAATTGGGAGGGAAGTCGTTCACGCCATAATTGAAATTTTTGATGTATTTGTATAAATTTGTAACGAAAATCTCCCACCATATTTTATAAGTATTGAGTCTTTTATATTGATCCCTTGTTCCCTCAAATAAAAATAGTGAAAGAGTAATAAGAAAAAAATTATTAGATAATGTCTTTTATCTGTTCAAATATTAATAGACAGAAACCCACTATGCATTAGGACATGGTCCTTGGGTTGTGGTGTAGTGATGGAGTTATTTCACTTTTAATCAGAGATATCAAGTTCGAGTCTTGGATATGGTAAAATTTTTGAGGGTCATCTTCGAATGGGCCCTACATTACGCGATTCGAATTTAACCGAGGCTTGAAAAAAAAAAATAGGATATGATCCTTATCTAACCTTTTTTTCTTTTCATAAAATTTGTAATTTATTAATTTAATGCAGATCTATTGGAAGGCTCATTTCCTATCTTTGTCAGCAGGCTAACAACAATACATAGGAAATTTCTTATTATCCATTTGCACCTTACTATAATTGGTACTACTAAAGAGACTATACCTTATGGTTTTCTATCCCCATTCCCATTTTCACCAAAGTCCAAAACTAGGAAAATATAAGAGGGAGAAAATGCTATAAAGAATCCTAGCAGACAAGTTACGTATTTGATCGATCGTTTAAAATAATTATATTTGCTATTCAATATACAATAATATATACTACATTATTTTGTATAAAAAATGTATAGTTTGTGTATAATATGCATTTACTGACTATTATTTTATTGAGCGACTATTTATATCAATTTTCCTCTTTCGTTTTTATCCTCCTAAAAAGGAATAATAACATAAAATAAACTATTTCTAATTCAAGTCGCCACATAATACAAGTCCCTTGGCTTTTGATGGCAAACAAGTTGTACATTTTTATTTTTCATTATTGCTAAAGGCCCCCTTCCTCAATATTGCCACAAATTTCATAAAACAAGGAGTCGTATTATTGTATTAATGAACATCACTATTTTGGTAATCATTCGATATTCGATACTTAGTGATTTCATTAACTAATATGAACTCATGCCGTGCGTGATGTATTAAAGAAAAAATGCTTTTTCAAAGAATATAATTTATTTTTTTCAAAACTCAATCTAAAATATCTAATAATCCCACTGTATATTGGTGCATTTAACTAGAATTTTCCGACACAATTAAATTAGCATCCTTTTTCTTTCCTTGTCTTCGTGTTTATAACAAAAGTACAAAAACAGTATATATATATATATATATATATATATATTATTCTCAATATTTTTTCTTCTTTCTCCCAAGAAGAAAAATAAGACTAAACTTTTTTTAAAAAATAGTTCTAATTCGAGTTGTCACATATCAATGCATTGGCTTTTGATAGCAAACAAATAGCACATAAATATTAAAGGCTAGCCCTCTTCCTCAAGATTGTGATAGATTTTCAAAAGAAATTACTTTGAAAACATACATGATCCTATAAAAGATTATATATTGTGATTGGTGAGGCTTGAGGGCCTTCATGTCTTTTTTGGGTCATATATGTGCTAATGTGCATGACTATGATATAGTATAGGAAAATCATTATGTTACTAGTTTCATATTTTCACTCTCACTCTAAATATAAAAAGGTGAAGACATTCTTTCTTTAATGAATTAAAAAAGAAAGTATGACATAATTTGAGCTATAGATAATAAAAGGGAAAATTGTGCATTATAGCAAATTATTAATTCAAAATAAATATTATAGCTACAGTTTCATTTAATTCCAATTCGCAATAAATCTCTTGTCATTCGCCTCTCTCCCCTCTCTTTGGAATCTCGCTCGCCACTCTCCTCTTTTTCAGCCATCTGTCCCTCGCCTTTCTCACTTTATACAAACACAAATGTATAATTTGTGTTTGTGTTTGTGTTTGTATAAAGCGAGAGAGACTGTATATACAAATACATATCTCTCTCCATTCTATACACTTATAATTATACAAATACAAATCTTCCCCTACTCAATTCTATTTTGTCTTTCTCTCTCTCCCTCTCTCGCTTTATACAAACACAAACTATACAAATATAATGCATAATTTGTGTTTGTATAAATCGAGAGAGAGATTTGATATACAAGTACAAATGTTTTAACTCGATTCAATTGAATACAAATTTAAATTTTATGCAAATATACAAAGACAATCATTGATACATAGATATAGTAGTTACATATATACAATTATCTAACCGATATACATATACAATTCACCTCTCTCCGCTCTCTGCCCTCTCTCACTCGCCTCCTCCTCTCTCTCCCAATCTCGTTCGCCACTCTAGCCTAACACAGAGAACATATACATGTATAAAACGCAATTGTCATAGACACAGACGCCCGATTTATACAAATCGCGCGCCACGATTTATACAAATCAGATGCTCCATAGCAAACATAATTTGGCTATAGAGCGCAAATAACAAAATTGTAGCTATAGAGCGCTAATATGATTTTTATCTATGTTATTTCTAAAATTTACTCTAAATAAAATGGTTACTTTTGACACTTACACAATATCAATTATACTTTGAACCGTTAGATATAATCTTAGTTCATGATAAGATCACTATCATATATACCTACTATTTATAATGATATGTACGTGAAATTTTGACCTCATACGACTCTTTAAAGAGTTGAAGGATTTCACAAGTGTTCTAATAAGTTTCCTAACTTTTATGTGTGTATTGAAGATGACATCTCAGTTCTTGTAGTGTTTTTGACTGATAATTTTGATAAATTATTCAAGTTGCCCAAGAGATTATCCTTGTTTGATGTTTAAGTTTTCTTATTATCCTAATTATTATACATATCTTGAAATTAATTGAAAGAAAGTGACTTTTGAAAAGTCCAATTTACCTACGTGGTGTTATTATCTATTTGCAGTAGAGTTTGATAATGATTGATAACATATGCCTTCTAATTATGGGAATCTGGTGAAGAATTTTTTTCATTTTCAAAAATTCGAACTTGAAATTTAATAAAGGAATTTCAATCATATATATAGGTAAGTTTTCAACTTTTATGAGAATTAAAGATGACATCTCAATCCTTGAATTGCTAACAAATAATCTAAGTAGAAATGCTTCTTCCAGCATGAATGTAACCCTTTGAAAACTATTTGAAAATAAGTGTCATGAAATTGTGAATATTTTTATACGAGAGTTGACTTAAATATAAAAACATCTACTAAAAAAATAATTGATAAATATACTTTTTATGCATATATTAACGTATTGTGTATACAAAAAAAATATATTTATGTTTTTATAGTTAACCAATAAATGTAATTATTTTTTACGATCAATTAAATATGCAACTTGCCCTATTTATTTCTGGGGTAGGTGTATCAAATGGTTTGACTCGAATTTCTTTTAGTTTAAAAAAATAAGTTAGCACTAGCACGTACAAGTTAAGTAAGATGTAGACATGGATTTTATATTTTATTACAGTAGAAAAAAAAAATTATTTTGTGCAAGCTGATAATTTCCTTCAATAAATTATTGCAAGCTCATTACACAAAAAATAACTTCTAGAAAAAAAATTAAGTCGTACAGAATGACATAATTCATGTGACCTAGCGTTTGAATATAAATTTGAGAAATTAAATTTGGGTAAAGTTTATATTAAAGTTTCAAAATGTCTTTGACCTTAATTTTTGAAAACATATTCTATTTAAAAAACCTAGAAAACATAATTTATTCCTGTAAATTCTAAAAACTATAAAAAAAATAAATCATAAGTTTGGCCAAAATTATTATTTTTATAATAGATAAGACATAGTCCTAAATTTATAAAAACTACTAATAAGTAATAACACGATTACTAGCTACTGTAATTTGTCAAATTACAATTAATTACGAAGACTCATCAATGAAAAATAAATAATAATAATGTTGGTAACTAACTATTCTTTAATATAATTTTTTTTACCTGAACAATCTCTACAAAGAATTTATTATACATATCCTTAATCGCTCTAATGTAAGCCGCTAGTATACCTCTAATCTCCAAATAACTTCCCTCGAAATTTTATCATAAATCTTTTCAACATTAATGAATACCATACATAAATTCCATGTCCTTTTCCAATATTTATTGAAATTAATGGAGAGAAAGTGATTTCTGAAAAATCCACTTTACCTACGTGTAATTATTATCTATTATAATGACTAATTAGTAGTTAATCGTTTCGTACTGAAGTTTGATACTGATTGATGACGTATGCTTTATATGGAAACAAAAAATGTATCATTTTATAACAAAGTAATAATTTGATACTCTTTCTTATTAAAAACGCAGTACCATTTATTCATAGTTGATTACTAGGTCAATTCTTGATAAAGAAAATAATAATTTGGGTATTAATTAACTTGTTAGAGAACCTAATTACTAATTAACGTAAGAAGTGCTCATAAAATACATCAGACAATTAACTTGTAGGATTGATAATAATTATGGGTCCAATCAAAATTTGTACGTTTTTTATGAAACAGACAACATCATCATCATAGATTTAATTAATGTGGTTGATCATTTTTGACATTTTATTTTAATTATTTAAATTCGACTTTTAACTAACACAATTTCTTTTGTTAATGAAAAGAAATATTATATGTATTTGTCATGATTATTGTTTTGGCTTAAGCCATTACACAAACTCATATTAGCCAAATTAATTACAACCAAAATAAATATGCCGAGCACAAAAGTTGCCAAGTAGAAATTAAGGGATCATTTGGAAACAAGTTATCTTGAGATTAATTATTTCAAGACAAGTTATTACATTATGTATATGTGATAACTTATTCCATCACTATGAAATAAATGATAGAATAAATAATCCAAACGACTAAGTTCTAATATCTCAAACCAAACATATAAAAAATAATCATACAAATTATCCTAAAATTATTATACATTATATCTTATACCTCAAATCAAATGAACGTAAAGTTTGCAATATAAGTCATTATCAGACATGATCAATCCTACAATTGTGATAAGAAGAAAACGTATATAAGAAGTGGGGTCATTAAGAGTACACAAATATGTGATTCAATTCATTGAATGGTTTTTATTATTAAAAAAAAAAACTTAAGGAAATTAAGTAAGGCTAAAATCAAACGTGCTAATTTTTCAACATATAATCTTTCTATATATTTTGGATTTATGTGAACTAACGGATCAATCGAAGTAAAGATGCTTTTTTCAACATGAACAAACCTTTGAAAAAATATTTAAGAAAGAAGGAGTGCCATGAATTGAAATTGTTAATTTTGTTATAAAAAAATGGACATAAAATATAGTCATTGATTAAAATATTAGTCAGTAAATATATATTTTTGTATATCAATTGTATAACACATATTAAACTTATTTTTCAAAATATTTGTTTAACTATCGAATATAATTATTTTAACGGTTGATCTTATGTGTAACCTGCTCTGTTTCTATATGGGTAGGTGTATCAAATGGTTTTGCCTTGTGTTTCCCTTTAGTTTCAGATAAGTTAGCACTAGCACTTACAAGTTAAGTAGGATGTAGACATGGAGTTTTATATTTAATTACAGTAGAGAAAAATTCTTATTTTGTGCAAATTGATAATTTTCTACAATGAACTATTGAAAGCTCATTAATTACACAAAAAAGAACTAGAAAAAAAAAAAACAGTACATAATCCATTTGTGACCTAGTATTACACATGATGGGTTGACATTTTGACAAATAAAACAGTATGCAAAGGAATGTTTTTTTAATGTTTCTTTGTGCCCTAAAATGAAATTACTTTGTATAAAAATAGAACAATTAAACAGTTGTTCTGACCACTTTTATTTATCTAGTTAAGAAAACTAAAGTACTACAAATTATTATTATTAATTATTTAGTATAATTTTATATTATAAAATTAATATTCTAATTATTGCTGATAAAAAAATGGGTCGAACAAGTAAAAATAAATGTGTCGAACAAGTAAAAATGAACGGAGAAGTACCAATTATTAGTCATGCGTCGGTGTTCCCAACTTGCTATACCAGTCTACCACTTACCAATCAACTTTGACATTGCATTTATTGCTTTCATGTATCTGATAAGTTGTAAATATAATAATTTTTTAAAATATAACATATTTTCTATATAAAAATAAAATAAAACACATTTTTTAATTAATTAAATATTTAGTGTGATAAATCATATAGTTATCTGTTTTAATCTTTTTAGATTCGTTTTCTTCTTAAGAAAAATAAAAAATGTACACATACGATCCCTACATATTTTCCCAATTAAAATGGTTAACGAAATAAATAGACCGGTTAGATATTGCATGCTCATCATATTTCTGTACCATCAAAATAGCAAAGGTGTGCTAAAATGGAAAGTATTTCTCTATTTTTAATTGAAGATCTCTTATGCGAATTTTGGGTATAAAATCATCTATAGTAGCTAGGGTATATCTTACACCCCCACCCCCCAATGTCGTATTTTTTGGGATGATCAATTCAAAGTTAGTTGAGTCCCATCCAAATATTGGATACCAGGCGAAAAATCAAACAAAGAAAACTAGTAAAAATTATTTTTACTTTTTTTCATTTCAAATTACTCACAAAAATCCAAAAGTAACTCCAAATTGTATTCCTGATCAAACACAACTTTCAATATCATTTTTTACATTAAAAACAAAAACTTTTTTTTACCATATACTCCTAATTTTCATAACCAAAACGCCCTCAAAATTACACAATATGCTTTGAGTAATTACTAGTACTTTTTTAATGAAAAGTCACATCAATTTACAAATGAATATAATTAGAAAAAAGTTCCAAAAGTTTGGAGATGTGAATGGCTGAGTTCAAACTTGAAAAAGGGATTGTTATAGTTAACAAAAAATGTTCAAGTTAATTACAGAAGTTGTCACATTATTAATATTGGAAATGTGGCTTATCAGAGAAAAAATAAAATATTATATGGAGAAAAATTATATATATATATCATATTTGGCCCCATATAATGTGATTATCTGACTTATCCTTGGAATTACAGCTGGTTTTCCACTTATCAATAATGAAAATGACCTACCTTATATATTTTATTTTATTTTTAAAAGACAAAACACACATATAAATAAATAATGAAAACGACATTTGGTTTTTCCTTATAATTTTTTCCTAATTTTCATCACGAGGAGTAGATAATTTTCCCAAGAAGAAATACTAGTAATTGTATTATGCGTTTGGATAAAGAATTTTGGTTTACTTCATGGTAGTTAATCATATAGAGAAACCAAAATTATAATATTGACTCTGGTTCTAACAGTAAAGATCATTAGTTTTAGAATCGTATAATCCACTTATGAATTATATTGTTATTGTTATATATATATATAATATTCTCTTACCTTATAAATTTAAGCGTTAATAAATAAGAAATGTGATAAAATAAATGTATTTTCTTCACTTTTAGTTAAAAATCTCATATTCAAGCCTTAAGAAGAATTTCCTCACAAAACTAACTACTTTTTACAACATGTAAACAATAATGAATTCAAATTAATTGACGCAAAAAAAATATATATGAAAACTCTATGGTCAAACTTTCAACTTTGACATCTCTAATGAATGTTTTTAGCTATAATATGATTAAATGATTAATAAGGATAAAAAAAGCATGATAATCGTGTTTAATTAGTTACACGAAGTGGACGGTGGGAACAGAACAAAAACTCATAAATGTTACACAACCCATACAATGAGATAAATTTTAGATAAAATTTTGAAGAAAAGAATAAACAAAAACGAGAGAATTATTATTATTTTTTTTAAAAAAAAAAAGTGTTAAGAGGATAATTAATATCATTGAATATTACCAGTAGAAATTTGGTAGAAAATACAGCACATATTTAAGTGTTTTTTAAAAAAAAATAATTGAAGAAATTGAAAAAGACATAAAGAAGTTTGGCCCCCCCCTCAAGATGTAAATGAGGTATTTATGTGCTTATCCTTTCTTGTTGGAAAGAATCAGTGATGAAATTATTACTCATATTGCATATTCAGTGGACATAGTAATTCTTGAGGATATATTATTTACATATATATACTAATAATAAATTAAAATCACTAAGATAGTACTGACACTAAATTTTCGGATACATCCTCATCCCCTCTAGGATACATTCATGTACCTTCTCGGATAAATCTATCTCATTAAATACTATATCATGAAAAATTCAGAATTTTTGTAATTGGAAAATTTTCTGGAATAGAATGTAATTAGCATCCAAATGTATGAGATTTCTGTACTTTATACTACTAAATAAAATTCAAACTTTGCCTTACCTAATGAATAAATACTCTAATTTTGAATATGCATATTTATTTGGATTATTAATTAATTTATTTTTAAAAAAATGGAACTAGTGGAGGTGTAAGAGCATGTGCTAAACTTGGATCAATAACCAAGCATGTCGTGTACTAATTGTCAATATTTAGCTTTATGAAAGAATCAATTTAAAAAATTGAAGATCTGATTCACATCTGAATTAACTTATATTTATTAGTATATATTTGTTAAATCAAAATGTTAACCACTTTTTATGATCTTTTATGCTGTGTTTCCTTTTTACTAAGTACTATATCTTAATTAATTAATAATTATCATTAAATTAAATTGTGTTAGGTAAGACTTGCCTGGTCCTGGTTTTGTTTCTGGCTTTTAGAGTAAGATCTCTAAACAGGAATTATAATTATATAATAATAATAATAATAAATAAACTAAGATATTTGATTCTTTACATTTTTTACTCTTTTTTTTTTTGTTTCCACGTTGGGTGAGAATATTTGGCTTACAAATTTGTTTCTTTTTCCCATGACAAGGTTTTGTCCTTCCTCTAATTTATGGAGTCCCAATAATTCTGATTATGTTGAATAATTCGATAGATGGTAAACCCTTCTCCTTTTGAAAATGCGATATAAAATTATTCTATAAAATTAGATTGATTTAAAACTAAAATTATTTAAATTATGTTTTTCTCATAAATATGAAATCAAATAAGTTGTAAAATCTATTACTAATAACTATTTTTAAGGAGTTATGATTGGATCCTCCATGATTTTTGTTATATCGATATTGAATTTTTCAAAATTATACTAATTTTACCGTATCCAAAACACACATATATATATATATATCAATATTTTAAAGAATTCAAACACTTTAATAAAGCTGCTACTTCTTATTTATATATTCTACTCATTTTGCGTTAAAAGGTGGAAAATATGAATTTTGTGAAATTATTACGGTGCGGTCATATTCTAAAAATTCTAGACTGGGTCGATTCTCATTTCAAAAACAAAAAGTTACCCCACTTTAATAGAAAAGGGAAAATTGGGAAACAAAAGAAGGTGCGCTGACGTATTGTTGCCTTTTGGCCCACACAAAACTATGTCGTTTTGTACTGATTAACCACTTAAACTGTGTCGTTTTGTGTGGCCACAGCTTTCTGGTTTCACGATATTAGGATTGCGAATGAGACGGTTCGGTCGAATATTTTTAAGAAATTATACCATTCTAAATTTTTGGATATTTTATAATGTATAGCCAAAATTTATTTTCTCACAATCCTCTCAATAATATCGATTTTTTTTTACTTTTAAATATTACCTCAAAATATACTATTGTTAAAATATTTTATTTGCAAATATGTTTTTGAAGCACTTTAATTCTTAGAAGTCAAGAATGTAAAAAATTGTTGTATATTGTTTGATCTTAAACATTTAATAAGAGGGCTTGCATAAGTATTGTCGTATTGTTTGATGGTCTATCTATTATAGTATCTTTTAATTTTAAACCTAATTAATTAAAGGTTAATAACAAAGCAATGACCTAAAATCGTTCTGTCACGAGATGCCTAAGACCTAGATTTTATTTATACTAGTAATATTATCCACGCTTCGCGCGAAAATTTAATATCACATAATTTATAAAATAATACTTACAATCTATCAATCATTAGAACTAAAATACTATATTATCTTACATACAAAATTACGTAGTAACGAACATTAATAATGAAAAGGAAAATAATAATTATAACATCTTATCATTTATCCTTCAATCAATCATCTTTAATTTGATTTTATAATTTATCCTTTTGCCTCCATGAAGTATTACTATTTGATATTATTGGGAAATTAGATGAACATCAAAATAAGATATTAAATTTTCTAATAAATAAATAATATTTATATGTACTAACAAATACTTATAATAATAACTTTGCATAACATAAATAACAAAGTTTAAAACATGTACTAAAAAATAAAAATTAATATCATAAGTATAAATTAATGATTGTGAAAAAAATATACCAGGATCTATAACAATAGAATGAAACAGAAAGGAAAAAATTGAGCCAACTGAATGCACAGTGTCCCCTTATGAAATTATTCACATTTAGTACCCGAGGTTTAATTGAATAGATCCTCTCAGGATGAAACGATTTTATTCACAAGTATATTGATACAAAAACAATGGTGTCAGTGAGCCATTCAACAGGAGCAAAGTGCGTGAATATTTAATTGTGCAAAAGAAGAAGAAGAAGAAGTTCAGAATTTTCGTTGTTTTAAAATGAGAGGAAAACCCTCTATTTATAGACAACAAAAAATAGTGTGAACGAATGCTTATTGTGTCTTATCGGAAATATCACAACTCTTTGAAAAGTTACAACTCTTCGAAAAGGTCAGAACCTTTCATAAAAGTCGTAACTCATCATAAAAGTCACATCTTTTCAAGAAAGGGGATGACTATTTTTGGGTAACTCTTCTTAAAAGTCGTAACTCTTCATAAAAATCATAACTTTTTATAAAAGTCACATATTTTCATGAAAAGGGAAAGACTATTTTTGAAAATAAATAAATTTAAAAGGAAATTCTAATTTGTGGTGGCGCCACATAGGCGGACCTATGATTCTCTTTTATATAAATATATGATTTGAAAAATATTATGAAATATATTTATATATTAAATTTAACATATTGTTAATATATAAAATATATTTATATATATTTAAAGTTATTCGATTCAGTTTAAATTTTATTTTATTTTTTTATAAATTAAAAAAGACCATCTCAATTGTTTGAAATAATTATACACCATAAAAATGATATAAATCGGTATTTGGTAGGTTATTCATTTTCTATTGACACCCTAATGAGTATCTTTTTATACTACTCTCATTTTCTTGATTATATATATTCATTCATTCATCTTTGTATCTACCACTTCTCCTTTCTTCCCATTTCTCCCAATTTTTCTCTGTTTCCATAGTACCCATTTCTTTTCTTTGGTTAAAAAGAAGGAAATTTCCTTCCTTTACTACCAAACAAAGAAATTGGGTCTTTTAGTTTTCTTGTTTTGAAGCTATAACTTGTTATATATACTGTGTTTGAGTTTCTAACAATTCTGTAATCACTTCTGAGTTTTTTGGGGTTTTGGGCTTGTGAGTGTGGAGAAAAGATAGCATTTTGTTGTTGTTATGGCAGGAGTTGGATCAAGATGGAAGGTTTTTCGGCCATTACTGTCAATTTCTTGGAGTTTTCTTCTGGCTGCCATATTTGTTTCAGCTGAAAGAAGTTTGAAGAAGGAAATTGTTGCACAAAATGCAACTCATCAGTCAGATGCTGATTTACTTACTTCAGTTGTGCAATTCTTGTGGAAGCCTAATGAATCTGGTTACCAACATGTTTGGCCGGTAATTTAAAAATTTGATCTTTTTGATTCTGTTGTATTTTGTAGCTTTTGAGTTTTTTGAATTAGTGGTGATTTGTTAGTTTATGTGATCTAGTATAACATTGATTGATAGTAATAGTGGACTAGTTGGTGCTGTTAGTGAGCCTAATTTAGTTTGATTGGGTGGGACCATTAATGGACTAAAATTGAATCTGGATCAATTAGAGATGCTTTGAGAGTAAATGGAACCCACATCCATGAAATGTAGTAATATGTTATCTTTATGCAGATTCTTGTGGCACTTTTTGTTTTTTTTTTCTTCTGAAGTTGGAGAATATGGAGGTCAACATGTATATTTACTTGCTGTTTGAGATCAAGAAGAGATTAAGAATGAAGATGTTTAGAAAAACTGATCCAAAAAAATCTAAGATGGAATCCATATGAGTAAGTTGGTCAATGTGAAGAAATACAGAGTAGTTAATGTTAATTTTCCTTTTGAAAGTGACTGGCATGATGCTTCTGATCTCTGAGATGGTGGCATGTTGGAATTTTGACCTGTGATTGGGTTGCCACTTCCATGTGCTACATTGACTTATAAAATCTTACTTTTATAGCTTGGTCATATTTTTCATTAGGCTCCTGACCCTCCTGTTTGCCTTATTTCTGTTGACATGGTTGACAAGGGAAGTTTTGAATGTGTGTTACTTGATGTCATTGCAGGAGATGAAATTTGGATGGCAAATTATTGTTGGTTCGATAATTGGATTTTTGGGAGCAGCATTTGGGAGTGTAGGTGGTGTTGGTGGTGGCGGCATATTTGTACCTATGCTTTCTCTCATCGTTGGATTTGATCCAAAATCATCTACTGCAATTTCAAAGTGTAAGATAAGGAGCCTAGTATAAGATTGACTTTTAAGAAATTTGATTGTTAATTTCATGACTTCAAGGACTTAACAAATTGTGGTGAATATTTAGTTTATTCTGACCCTAGTGGACTTGCCCATGATTTCTGAAGTGATGGAACTTAATGATAAAAAGAAAGAAGAGACAAGGGAACTTAATGAGTAATGACTTAATAGACCCTGAAGTTTTCGCCTGGAATTGCTCCTGACTCAAGTTTTCTGTGGAAGACTATCTTCATGCTCCTTCTTATCAATAAACTTCTTTCCCTCCAGAGTTTTCGAGCTTCATTCAGTCATCTTTTGTTGGCAGATTGCTGGATATTCTTTTCCCTTTCTGTGAGAAGTATATCGGGGCTTTTAGCTTAATACACCTTTTGAATATGTAAACAGAAAATAGCTTCTAGATTAGACAAGCCGTGCATATCAGATAATTTACTCCCTGACAGATGCGTTTTCCCCAGTCTTTTCCCTTTAGCCAGGATAAGTGCAGACCCCCTGTGGAATTCACACTATATCAGCACAGTGCTGTAGTAGCAAGTCTTAATTTCTGAATTTTCATCTTCTCTTATTAGCTGCTCTCTCCTGGTTAAGGGACTCACAGATTCTACTCTTGTTTGTCAGGTATGATCATGGGAGCTTCGGTCTCTACTGTTTACTATAATCTAAAGCTCAGGCATCCAACGATTGATATGCCTATTATTGATTATGATTTGGCTGTTCTCATCCAGCCAATGCTGATGCTTGGCATTAGTATCGGAGTTACTTTCAATGTGATATTTGCTGATTGGATGGTCACTGTTCTGCTAATAGTACTCTTCTTCGGTAAGATTGCACTTGAAATATGACACACTTTGTGTTTCCTTTACTCACTGCACCAATAAAACTTCTGAACTTGTGTAATTGTTGCAGGTACATCAACCAAGGCCTTTTTGCGAGGGGTTGAAACGTGGAAGAAAGAGACTATCCTGAAAAAGGTTAATGAATTTTTCTTCCTATTTGAATACTGTAGTCTGTACATTGAAACAGCATGTTTGAATTGTTGGTACTTTTGCACCCTCTTTTCACCCATTCTAGTGGGCATCCATTCTGTACAGTAGATAGCATGTCTGATGGGTGATTTTATTCCTAGTATCGTGATGCCTTGTCCCATTGAATTCTAGCAAGGCCATGTAAATAAGGTCATATATCTTAAGTGTTGGTTTTGATAATCACACGTGTTTCATACTTCAGGAGACTGAGGCTGCGAAAAAGTCAGGCGCAAATGGTAGGCTATACAAACAATTTTTTTATTATATATGAGTTAATGAGATTTCAATCTCAGTATTCTTTTCTTTCCTGCTGATATGGTTTTTTTGTGCTCATCGCTGGTGAAGACGCAGAGTACAAGCTCCTTCCTGGTGATGCCAATGATGCTGAAAAGAAAAAAACAGAAGCTTCCGAACCTGAGGTAACTTATCGTAGATCTTGAAATGACAATATTCTGCTTCTCTTGATAGTTTAGATCTAATAAGCTATGTCATTTTAGGTACCTATCATGGAGAATGTTTGCTGGAAGGAAACTGGACTCCTGTCTTTTGTTTGGGTTGCATTTCTAGCTCTGCAAATTGGCAAGGTTTTCATCTTTCCTTATCTGTATTTTTTTTTATGATCCACATATACTCAGAGTTGATGCTCTTGTGTTTGGATTGTTTATTAAAGTTGTTTCAAATTTTGTAAACTAACTCGCCTTGTGTTTTGTGGAAACAGAATTATACAGACAATTGTACACCACTATATTGGGTGGTGAATCTGTTGCAGGTTCGTGTTTATCTATGTTAAAGGTTGATGCAAAGTCTTAAATCTCAAATATTATTCTAGCAATGAATATGAACCTTTCAATGTCCTGCAGGTCCCAGTTGCCCTTGGTGTATCATCTTATGAAGCTGTTAGCCTGTACAAGGGTTGGAGAAGGATTGAATCCAAGGGAGAAGACGGAACTAACTTCCGGGTGATGCAACTAATTGTTTATTGCTTTTTTGGAATAGTAGCTGGTATGGTAGGGGGACTTCTTGGATTGGGTGGAGGATTTATCATGGGTCCTATGTTTTTGGAGCTGGGCGTTCCTCCTCAGGTGCGTGTATATGTTATCCTTAAGTGGTATGGAGCAAAATAATATTATTGTTTTTTCCATACATAAGGGCTACTTATCTATGGTTGGTTCATTTTGGTGGTTATGCTTCTGCTGAGTTTTATTTCAGCCGATAATCTTTAATGATCATGGTTTTTACCATGACCGTATGGTTTTGTTAAAAACATAAACAGCCACAAAATTGGACAACTGGTCCCTCAAAGTTGGTGGGAGGCTTTGGGGTGCAGGCTGATCTGCCTGATATGTATGGCGGCTTGAGCTATGAAATCTAAGCCAGACCAAACTTGCATACAGGCAACAAACCTTTTGGAATTCTCAGAAAATAATCTATTGGTACTCAAAATGGCAATTAATAATTAAAATTTTAGTCATGAGTTCAAGCATACAATTTTCTGGATGCAAATGTAAAGTCGAAGGGATCTCAGATATGTTAGAAACACTGATAAAATCTCGACTTCCTGGATTGAAAGAGACCCAAACAATGATAGTCGAAGACTAGAAGGTGCCGGGATATGGCCTAAAGATTTTTGATGGAGACAATTTCAATTAGTAATGTTTAAATGTGCCTCTTGATTTTTAACAAATTCCATGGTCAATAAAAACAGTGACTTTTACCACAAAAGTTTGTGCTGAATGTTCACTTAAGTTAATAGGGTTTTTTCCATTTGCATGTAGAATTAAGCAAAATTCTTGGATACATCATTTCTCGACGTACTGGATTAATATTTGTGTATTATATGAGTTATGACATTCACCAACAATCTTCCTCTAGCTTCACGAATGAATCATTTCCAAATTTTTCTTCCGTGTTTCATTTTACCCATACCTGATATCCATGTTAATCTTACAGTTAAAAGAGCTTATCTTGTCATCTTTGAAGTTTCCCATATTTTTGTTTTTCACCATATGTGGTTGGGTTTTTTTCTTTTGCTTTCATTAGAATTACGAATTTCAGTAAATTGAGTTGTTTGATGCTTAGTCTGTAGCGTCTGTATATTTCGCAAGCAGACATTAGGAAAATGTTTTATGTTTGGGTCCTGGACAATCTCTCATGATTTATTTCATGGAAGTTGTCCAAGACTAAACTAAGGATGAAATTTAGGATTTTTATTAAGTGAGAAGTAAAATTATCCAGTGTTACTAGGATTTTATTTTTCTTTTAAAAGTTAATTTAATTATAATTTATAAACCAGCGTATGAATAAATTAAGGGAGTTTAGGAGGAAGAATCATTTTACTTGATCTGTCTTCATATCTAATCAACTTCTGATCATACTTTATAGTGATCGTCTCATGTTACTGAGTTTCTGCTTTTAGGTTTCAAGTGCCACTGCCACGTTTGCAATGATGTTCTCCTCATCAATGTCTGTTGTAGAGTATTACCTTCTTAAACGTTTCCCAGTTCCTTATGGTATGTGCTGATCTCTTAAATTAACAATCGAATACAAAGTAGATTTTTCACCTGTATATAGGAATTGAAAGTTGTATTCTTGCTGCAGCTCTGTACTTCGTTGCCGTGGCAACTGTTGCTGCGTTTATTGGGCAACATGTTGTAAGGAGAATGATTATGATACTAGGAAGAGCATCACTTATCATCTTCATCCTTGCCTCCACAATTTTTGTGAGCGCAATTTCACTAGGTACGCATCTGTATTTCTTAGGCAACTCATCAGCATCAACATTTAGTTGTCCTCTCGAATGAATCATCACTTCGTTCTCTATTTCAGATTGAATTGGTATTACAATCTCTTTTCTGGTTTGACAGGTGGGGTTGGTATCTCAAACATGATCGGCAAGATCCAGCGCCATGAATACATGGGCTTCGAGAACCTTTGCAAATATGATCCGTAATTAAGTTCAAGTTTAGGTGAAGCAAAGTGGTCGTACATTAGTGCTTCCCTAACTGAAGTAGAGGCTTATGTTGGAGACCGATTCTTGGGTTGGTGGAGGAAGATAACCACCATCTCGATTTGGCTAGTTCAATTCTACATTAGATATACACTGGCAATGAATCTGCTGTAGAAGATTTCTGCTCTGGAGAAATCTGTTGTGGTATATTTATGCTGTGGGTGTTTTTCCATTAGGGAATTTATTGTCATTTTTGTGTGAAATGGAATTCAGTTTTGAACACCAGAAATAATGGGAGACAAAAGAGGTAGAAATTCTTAAGTCATTTGATTTGTAAAACTCATGTGTTATCTTGGTGTAGAACACTATAATCTGAATTATTATTGATTCCATGTTGCCCCTTTTGCTAGTAAGTAGTACTTGAGCTTTATTTATTGATGTCTCATTCAAAGGAAATTAATTATTTTTGATGTCTTGTAAGTTGTATGATTGAGGACATTGTGCTAGACATGATTCACTAAAGAAAGAATATGATGATTTTTTCTCATCTATAGCCAAACTCCTACTAAAGACACATGAAACACTTTAAGAAAATTTTTACAATGAACTTAAGATGTTTTTTTGTTTTTCGCCCGGTGTTCGATATTTGTATTTGACAACTTGATTTTGCATTTGGGAAGTTTCACATTGGAATTTAAGTGTTCCCTAATAAAGGCGCCTCCATATTTAATATGGCTTGAATCAAGACCTTTTATTAAGAACGAATAAGTATTTACCACGATATTTGTTGGATCTTTGACTAGAAAACAGTCTAAAGTTAATTCCACTGTACATTAGCTCCATACACTGGGATAATATAATAGTAAGAACAATGGTGGAATTAGAGTAGTAATTACATATTCACAGAAATTCAATAATTTTTGTTCAAACTTTTTATGTTTTAAAATATACACTAAATATCTAGAAATATTTAATTGTGAATTCACTTAGTATTTTATCGAACCTATAAACGTCAAATGTTAGATCCACCTTGGAGATTTAGAAAGACAAGTGGATTCAACAAGAATTAGGAATTTTGATTTCTTTTTTTAAAAAAATCTGAGGATTATGTTGCACTTGCTCTCGCTTGTGAATTTTACTTGGCCTCTCAAAGTTTTGAACAATGCCTCTAACTTTGTTATCACTTGCGTGGATTCTTTACTTTTAATGTCGCATCCGTGTCGTATTCTTCAAAAATAAAGTACTTTTGAAGAATACGACATGCACTCATTGACGTTATTGAAGAATCGAGGTGATCACATATCAATATTCTATTTTTGTCACATTCTTTTTATTCTATGAATCTTTACCTAATCCAATTGCACGCATGTAAGTTTGGTCATATTCTAAAAAATATATAAAATAAATATGGGGGGATGGCTCTAGTGGATTGGGTAGCCACGAAAGCTACTGGTCAGAAGACTCAAATTCTAGCTAACAACTTTAGACCCAAATTGATTTACTTTGTGAGTTGGCACATGCGTGTCAATCAATTTGAATCAATAATTTTTACAAAAATCATATACTATTATTAACCCCTATAATCTCAATGTGTCTCATGGTTGACAATGGCATAATAGATTTTTTCTGGTGTTCGATATTTATTTCGAGGCTCAATTGATTTCGATTTGTATTGAAAAAATTCATTTTGAGGTAAGCATTTTCTATCAAAAATAATATTATCTTAGAGATCAAATTCTAGACTCTTGTCACCCATCATAGTTTGTGAGTCAGACTCACCAATGAAGGAAAATGTTCTTCATGGAAAATGATGAATATTATCTCAAAAATATTTATATGTTATTCAACCAAATATAATGGAGGCAAGTAAGAATGGGTAGTGGGGGTTTGGAGGTGCCGGGGGAAGAGGGTGGGGGGGCATGGTCAGAGAGTGAAGAGGAGACAATAAACTTGAAACGTCACTTATACAACTTGTTTTTCCTTTATCTATTAGGGAAGTAATTTTCCTCATATAAAAAAAATTTATTTTTCAAGAGAATATTTTCCAGACATTTTAATCAATCAAACGTAAAAAAATTGAAGAAAATATTTTCCTTCCAACCAAACACATGCCTTAAAAGAAAAATGTTAATTTAGTATCTTAGCGCTTAATCTTTCTTGAGGTGGATTTATTGTGTAAATAACAAGCAATTTCTAGCCAGTTGAGTAAATTGCACTTAATTTTAGATTATATAAAATGGAAAATGTTATTATAATTTAGAAAGTCAAATATGGATGCGAAGAAAAGTTTCATGAGAAAACATTCAATTTAGTTGAAAATTTTCTTTCAAAATTTGAAGTAAAGTTCAATTATTGACATATAGTTATTTGACCTATAATCAAGGGGTTGTTTGGCTCACTTACTAATTATTGACAGGTGTTTGTTTATCAAACTAGTTCATTATTTCATCAAATTTGAAACATAAATCAGGCTTAATATATAGTCAATCTCTAAGATTTGTCAGGATATTTCATTTAGACATTCAAACTAAGTTATGTTACAATTAAACACCTCAATTTCTGATCAAGTGTTCCAATTAGACACTTTGAGTTCAAATTTTGAAAAAACTTTTACGCTTGTTTTCATTTGTCTATTAGGTAGTTATGTTAATCACATAAAATATGTCATCTCCTTTAATTATACGCATCAACCTCAAGTAGAATACGTCATAGGTTTTACAACTTATTGATGCAAATGTGTATAACTAAAGAAGATGATATATTTTATGTGCTTAACTTAACTATATAATAGATCAGAGGCGAATCCAGGATTTCAAGAAAACGGGTGCACCATTGCTTTAAAGATAAGATCAAAAATTTATAATAACAATACTAAGCAAGCAATACATAAAAATTACATTACCACAAAAATTATCATCAGTTTACAATTGTACTCGACGAGACTTCATATTTTGAAAACGATCTATAATAGCATCATTACTTACATTTTCAAATATCTTCCGCTCTATCTTACAAACTAAACAACCATTCAAAAATTCTTCACCAATGCTATTACGTAGATCATTTTTGATGAGCTTCATTGAGGAGAATGCTCTTTCCACACTTGTCGTAGCAACAGGCAATAACAAAGCCAACTTTACAAGCAAATAAACAAGAGAAAGTTTGATCCAATTTTGTTTGTGCCATCCGTAGCAAGATATTTAATCCCCTTCAAGTTGAGAAACTTGCTATCACACTCTCGAGCATAGACAATGAAACTATCAAGCTGATAACTGAGATCTCGAAGTTCATTATCACCAAAGTCGCTTTTATAATATTCAGCCAACTTCATTATTCTGCTCTTACTAAAATTAGCAAATGAATCAACCGGATTCAAACTAGTCATACCAAGGAGTAAGTCACTAATCACAACATCAAAACGATTATTGGGCTCCTGAAGTTGCAAATCAATAACTGCATAAAACACTTCCACACGAAAGTGATGTAAATATGAAATTTCGGACTTCTTACGCTTCGATCTTGGATAGTCTTCACTCATTACGGGAACCAGAATATCATGTTTAGCACAAAATGAAGAAACCTCATCCATCAAAGACTCCAAACCACTCTCTCTCATTGCTTGTAATCTTCTCTTTGAAAGATTAAGCAATCCTATAGCATTGACAATATCTTGATCTTTCTTTTGTAAAGCTTTGTTCAATTCATTTGTAAGAAGCAACATCTTGAACATCAAATGCAACACAAAGATAAATTCAAATTCTTGAATTTTATCTAAAAGGTTACATGCTGCAAGTTTATCAAGATCATGTGGAGAATCTTCTCTCATATCTTTAAGCACATTAGCAATTGAAGAATATATAATCATGAAATTTTCCAAGGTCTTGAAATGGGATCCCCAACGAGTATCACCCGGTCGTTGGAGGCCTTGATTTAATCCTTGTCCAGTAAGAATTTCTCCATATTTAAGCAATTCTTCCAACTTTTCAACTTGGTGTTGTTGAAGTAAGTCCCTGCGTTTAAAAGATGTCCCAATAGTATTCAAAATATTAGTGACAACATAAAAGAAATTTTTCACATCCGAATATTTTTTAGAAAGAGCCACAAGTGTCAATTACAATTGATGAGCAAAGCAATGAATATAAAATGCAGATGGAACATCTTGCAAAATCAAAGACTTTAAGCCATTTTTTTCTCCTTGCATATTACTAGCTCCATCATAACCTTGTCCACGGAGTCTTGATAGGCATAACGAGTGATCCAAAAGTAAAGAGTAAATTACTTTTTGCAATGATCTTACGGATGTATCACCCACATGAACAATACCCAAAAAGCTTTCTATCAACTCTCCGTTTTTGTTAACATATCGTAAAACTAGTGCCATTTGCTCTTTATGTGAAATGTCCTTTGACTCATCAACTAGTATTCCAAAATAATCACCATCCAAGTCTTTGATGATAGCTTTAATTGTTTCTTTAGTACAAGCATCCACAGTATCTTTTTGAATTGTTGAACAAATCATCATATCATTTTTTGGAGCATGTTGTAATATCACCTTTTCCACATCCGGACGATTAACCCCATGAAATTTCAAAAGTTCAAGAAAAAGACCTTTGTAATCGAAATCTTCACTCTCATCATGACCACGAAATGGCAATTCATTTCTTAGGAGAAACCTTACCACATCGATTGAGGTATTTAAATGAATTCGATAATCACTTTTTATTTTTTCACTTTGCTTGTGAAGAGAAGATTGAATTGATTGACGTTGATTCGCAAAAATCAAGCATCCTATTCATACATTTGTTATGAATACTATTAACCTCACCAACATGCAATCGAATTCTTTCCAGACCATGGTTCGAATTCTTAAAACCATCTTGTGTAAATAATTTTCCCGCATTGCCACGACTTTCAAATTCATTCTTGAAGAGATAACAACACAAACAAAATATAGCATCATCGTCTATGCTATATTCCAACCAAGCAGAATTTGGAACATTAAACCACTCAAGATTAAATTGTTGATTCCTAGTCCCAAATGTTGTTTTAGGATATACACGAAGTTTTGGTTGATAAGGTCAAAATATAATGTCTCCTCACAACATCTCGAATATTAAAATCATATTCAAAGATAGGTTTTCTTTCTCCGGGATCCCGTTTGAGAGATCCAACCCCAAGAATACAATCAACATTTGAAGAAGAAGGTGTAATTGTCTCTCTTTGAGCTTCTGGAGCTACATGTGAACTAACAGATGGACCGCTACTAAAACGTGGTTGCTTAATCAAAAATTTATCCATTTAAATATTCAAGGATAAATGTTCCTACAAATTCAAATAACTATTCAACTTAGTCACAAATTTAACTAGCAAATTTAAAATAAAATAAGAGAATCACATATCTTTCACAATAAAAAATAAGGGAATCACACCCTTGCAAGTTCAAATAATATAGAGGAATCACAATCTTTGCAAATCTAACTAAAATAGAGGAATCACACCCCTTTCACATTTAACAATAAGAAACCACACATTCATAATAAAAAGAGGAGTTATACCTCTTTTGCATTTGAAATCATATATTCATGAAAGAAGAGGAATCACACCTCTTTCACATTTAAAAAATAAGGGAATCACACCCCTTTCACATTAAAAATATAAAGTGAATCACACCCCTTTCACATTAAAAATATAAAGTGAATCACATCCCTTTCACATTAAAAAAAAATAAAAAATCACACCTTTCAAAATTGATAATATAATATAAAACACATTCCTTACAAGTTATATCTGCAAAATATGTAAGTTTGAGATAATCAATTCTTTAGCTATTGATGATTTCATATTATAAGTAATGACAAGATTTTTTTAAATGAAAACCCTAAAATTAAAGCAATGTATATTTTTATTTTGTTAGTTTGTTTTTTAAAAAGAGAAATCATAAACGAAAATTACCTTAAACTTTGACGATGATGATTTCTCTATATTCTTAACTTGAAGTTGGAGACTTGAAGCTTGAAAAATAAAACACAAATTTGAAGAGAGAAGAAATATATTGTTGAAACTTGGAACTTGAAAAGTGGGTGGGGGAAGGAAACTTTTGAAGTCTTTTAACTTTTAGAACTTCCAAAATTTAGTTTTTTCCTTTATTTTTTAATGTAAAACATGAATTTAGTTTTTTATTTTTTATTTTTAATGAAAAACGTGTTTTAAAGTTGATAAAAATAAGTTGAAGTGAATTGAGGCTGCCTGGGATCGAACCAACGACCTCCGTGTTGAAATCTCGCAGTAATACTAGTGAACCATCCAGTAAACTTGTGAACGGGTTCCACAAATTTTAATTTAACATACTCTTCAATAATTATAGAAGTAATATATCGAGTTTAGTCGGATGATCATGGGTTCCGGTGACCCAAATTTTGTATATAAATTCACCCATGTAATAGATGAATAAGAACACATAAAATAAATATTCAAAAAATGATCTAAATGTGTCTAGTGGAACCTTTACTAGGAGTTGAGATATTCAATTGGAACAAAACCTTGTTTTAAATGTTTAAATGGAATATCCTGACAAATTTAAAGTGTTAGATATGTATTAAGTCTATAAATTAAGAATTTTCAAATTTCCAAACACAAAATTTTACTAGTTATTTTTTTACGTTTATATCAACAACCTTTAAACTTGTCAGTAAATTACCTTTAAATATTTGAAGCACAATATGCTCTAATTGAACACATGACAATTTCGAACTCAAATTTTGGAAAAAGCTTTTGCGCACGTTCTCAGGCACCAGTTACTTAGTTGAATTAAACACTTAAAATACATCACACCTCTTAATTATACACATTAGCTAAATAAATCATAAAATCACCAGTCTTGTTCCAATTGAGGATGGTTTGCATAATTAAAAGAGATAATAATATTTTATGTGGTAATTAACTTATCTATGCAATAAACACATTATAATACACCCAAAAGCTTTTCCAAATATTAAGTTGAACATATATACTAATATAAACAATTTATCATAAGTTCAGGTGCTCAATTAAAACATGTTATAATTCGAACGTCTAAATAAAATTTATCGTCAAGTTTACGGAATTATCATGTTTTCCTTTTCTTTTTTTTTATTTTATATTTTATGTGTGACAAAATTTTAAAATATTCATAGAACAACTTTTTTTTTTTCTTTCAAAATCTAATCAATGTCCAAATTGGGAAAATCTAAAGAAAGGTAAGGAAGATTTAGCTTTGTTTGTACGCAAAAAGTGCGGTTTCAATAGTTTGCCTATATCCACCTGCCTATCTGACTCGGGAAAAACTCGTCGAATCTGCTATAACAAATTAGGGCTTCGAAAACCCTAAAACAGAGAGCTCGTTTTTTCCTTTCCAATCGGAGAAGAGAAAAATGGTGTTCTACTTCAAGGCTCGACCGGAAGCCGGTGACTACACTATCTTTATGGGTCTTGATAAGTATGAGAATGAAGAACTCATCAAATTTGGCTTCCCTGAAGACATCTGGTAACAACCCTTTTTCGGATTTTTGTTTTGTTTTGTTTTTGGGTATAATTTAGTGCTTTTTTTTGGTGCAAGATGAGACCTTTGTGTGCTTTGAGGAATTTTGGGTTTTACTTTTTGTGTGCTTTGTTGTAAAGTTCATCTTTTTAGAATGCCCATTACATTGATTTGTTGTTCTTGATTCCCCATAGAGTTCTTCATTGTTGACTTTTCAACTAACCAAGTATGGAGTAATTCTTGAATTGTTTAGTGTTTACAAATTCATAAATTTTCCCTAATTAGTATTGATCCTAGCATGTTGTTCATTGTGTTTCGACTATCGCATTATATTATTGTTGTTTTTGGCTCCTTTTCTGGTAGACTCTGCACTGTTTCCTTGTTAATTGTTATGTTCTCTTCACTGTTTCCTTCTTTATACCTGGATTTGTTACACTTGAGCCAAGGGTCTCTTGGAAACAGCCTCTCTACCTTCACGAGGTAGTGGTAAGGTTTGCGTACATTCTATACTCCACAGACCTCACTTATGAGATTTCACTGGGTATGTTGTTGTTGTAGTGTTGATAGTTTCTTGTTTTATGAACAATCGGGCATATGTACAGATTCCAACACAATATTTGCAGATTACTGGAATTTAGCAGATTCTGTTTCAAATCTTACATATTCTTAACATTCCCTTATAGCTGGAGAATTCTTATTGTATGCTTTTTAGCTTGTCGCAAATATGACTACTCTTGGAACCTCAAAGAGATTTTGCAAGTACATTGGCTAGTTGGTTGTTTGAATTGACAAAAGTAGTATTATTAATCCTAATTCGATCTTTTGTTTGATAGAGTGACTCTGTGTTTTATGTGCATTATGCAGTGATGTGAAACAATATGTAGTGTGGCTTGACTATCAAAAGTCAATTTTTGGTTGTGCACTTGATCATATTTTTCAACTCTTAAATCATCTGCTTTTAATCCATAAATTTGCGTGTGACAAAAGCTTTGTCTTGATGTTCTTCTGCTCTTGATTACCACGTCTTGTTTTTTTACTTGCAGTGATATTCATATTGACTGCCAATTAGAACATAAAAATCCATAAGTGGATCGTTTTTCAGAAGGCAGTCTTTCCTTGTATACATTAGAGTAACTAACTTCTTTTTCCATCTTCATATAATACATCATGTTTTAGATGTATATCAATGTATCTTAGAATGAGAATTATTGCCTTTGAAGTCTGCCGAAGCTTGTGAACTAAGTAACCACACTAATAGAAAATGAAATATGGAGTTGTATTACTGTGGAATAGTTGAGCTTACCAAACTTTTTGTTTTGATGACAAGGGAAACCCGTAGCCGCTACCCTTTGGGTGCGGACAGGGTAAAACCCACACTCCTATGTAATAGCTCGCAAACCACATAGGAGAGATAACCTGCACTAGGCAAGCCCGGTGCGACGAGCTCGACCTAGAAGGCAAACCCCTTGCTTTCGTTGACAAGGGGTTCCGAACTTGAGACCTCCAACATGGAAGTCCCAAGCCCAAACCACTAGGCCATCCCGAAGGGTTTACCAAACTTTATAAAAAAATAAATAGTTAAATGTGTCTTGGAATGTTAGGGGACTGAATTGTGGTATAAAGAGGAGGCTAATTAGAAATATGCTACACACATGGAAAGTTGATGTAGTGTATTTCCAGGTAACAAAGCTAATGTGGGATATCACAGAGATAGTAAGGGGAGTGTGGGGTAACAATTGGGTAAATCATATCCAATTGGAAGCCAGCGAGTGCATTGTTATTATGTGGGATAAACGGGAATGGGATGGAGAAATAAGTAGTGTAGGCATGTATTCTGTTTCAAATAGCTTCACGGGAAAGAATCAAGACTTCAGTCGGCATCTAATTGGGGTTTATGCCCCAAATGATATACACGAGGGGGAAGAGACTTGGGGGGAAGTTGGTGCTGCTAGGGGGTTGTGTGAAGGACCTTTTGTACTCTACGGATTTTAACACATCCAGACACCCCTCCGAGAAGAAGATCTGTAACAGAATAAACAAGGCAGTGACTGACTTCTCTGGTTTTATTGAAGATATGGAATTGGTGGATCTGTAGCTGATGGGGGAAAGTTTGGTGTGAACAAAAGCTAATAGATCAAACAGAAGATATTTTTGATGTTTTAGTCTATTTATAGGAGCAATAGATAGATGCCCAAGTTGTAAGTTGTAATACTTTTGAAGGGTGATTGCATATTTTGATGTAGTTACACCCGTGGATATTTAAATTAAATGTACTAACAATATTAAAACCTATTCCAACTAGTAGATATTATGTATATGGATCTTTTTCTCCTATTGTGTCTTATTTTAGCTAAGTCTGCATTAACTCGATGAAATTGTAAATCTTTCTAGACAACTTCCTTCCATGTAATTTTAATTCTATCTTGTGCACTTTTAAACTCTTCCACTCACCATAGTTTCACATCTACGGGTCAGTGCATGTCGATGCAGGTCATGACCAAAATCAACCCGAGCACATGCCAACATTTTTAATCTTATCAATCTTGTATGCCTGAACATCACTAACCTATCGGCTACCTGCTATCCATCAATTCAAGTAGTAGATAGCTCTATCCGTCCAAATTAGGCGGGAAAGAATTCACCTTGTATGTTCTGTGCTAGAATTTGAACCTTGAAACTCAAGGTTGTTACCACCTCTAAGTCACCACCTTAGGGGCCTAATGGAAGTAGATATTAACTAAACTTTTTCCTTTGCTTTCATGATATTTTTAGAGGTTATGTGAATGTGTATGGCTATTGGTTATTACTGTGGCTTGCTTAGTCTTTGAAAGTATTAGATTGTTGCTGAGCATGTGGTACTATATGCAGGCAATCTTATGATAAACATGTGTATATTTATTAGTTCTTTGATATATATATGTGAATTTGATTTGACAACGTTTACTATGTTGTAGGTTCCATGTGGATAAAATGTCATCAGCCCATGTTTATTTGAGATTGAACAAGGGTCAAACATTTGATGATATACCTGAAGGTGTATTGGAAGATTGTGCTCAACTTGTCAAGGCGAATTCTATCCAAGGTAAATATTTCTGTCCTGAAAAGGTTGCACATTATTCATAAGTTGATGGCTTTTCAATACCCTTCCCGCCAAACTGAATAAAAAAGGAAAAATGGAAAAGAAGCGTCACATTATACCTGCCTTAAGATCTTTGGTGAGACATCGTTTTTGGCAAACTAGAATCTTCTTTTGGAGCAGATTTGAGACATTCTCCATGTGAATCGGTTTATGTTTATGTTACAAAGACTAATGAAGTTATATGTTAGTATATGCCATAGATTCACATAAATTGTACGTGTGACCTAATACTCTTACATAAGTAATTCTTGTACATTGCTACTAGATTAAGTAGGCGTTTGGACATGCGATTATCATAATTTCAGGTTCCAAATTCTCCAAAAAGCAGGATTTGGGATTCCAAATTGTGATTTCAATTTTTTTTAAAATGTAAAACACTATCCATAAGTTTATATTTTGTGAAAAAAAACCTATCAGTTTAAAGAATAACACATTTTGTAGAGGAGGCAGTATCCATAGTAAATCTGATAGGTGTTTTTTAACTGTTAGGATTTCAAAGTTGGATATGCTGTCCTTTCTCTCTGTATTATGGTATTGGCACTATCCTAGTGTCTTTTTCTTTAATACTCAAGTTACCATTCTCAAAAATATTAAAGAATAGCCCCCAAGGCCTAGCTCGAGCGGCAAAAGGTGGAGGATTTGTGACTTAGGTCGCAGGTTCAGCCCCACACCATGCAAAGCGAAGCCCGATATTTAAGTGGTGAAGGGTAGAGGGGCGTGCCCATTTTTAGAAGGCTGTGATTGGTCCAAAGAGCGGCGGGTCACAGGCGGATTTCTTGGTTATCAAAAAAAATTAAAGAATAACTAGTTAATACTATTGTTGACTGATTGATCCTTATAAAATTATGTGTATTAACAAACTATGGTTTGTTCACTTTTTAAGAATGTGTAAGAATTAGAGAAATTTTGATAGTTTACATAACTTGTGGGTTTTTCATGTTTATGAGAAAAAATACAAATTAAGAAATCCAAAATGCACGTGCAAACAAAACTTCAACTTCAAATCAATGTGATTTCACATCATGTCTAAACAGGGTCTTTAGTCATTAAGAAGTTCTCTTTTCACTTGATATCAGGACTTCTATGATTTTCATGAAAACTTGAGTAGCTTTTGCCTACGGCTGCATACCCGTGTTAAAACTTCTCGTTCTTCCTGAAATTTGCTAGCATTGCCATTTTTTGTCACCGTTCCAGCAGCATCATTTCTTCTTTTCAGATTTACCTCTCTTTCTCATCTCTTCCAAGTTAGTATTCAATCTTTCGCTGTCATTTTTCAATGTCTATTCAACTCATGCCACATTTAATATTAGCATCTAGTCAGCCGATACGTCATCCTCAAGTCAAGGGACGTATTGTTGTTCAGTCAGTTGAAATGTCAAAATCACCATCCAGTTTATGACGCCTGTCTAGTGACACATTCAATTAGTCTTATCAGCAACATATCACTATGCAGTTGTCCTCTCTAGTCAGCATCTTGGTAATGTCACATTGATATCATTGTTCAGTCAGCACCTTGTCAGATCCATGTCTTTTTCTCAATACATTACTTTTCCTATCGATGCTCCTCCGGCATCACTTTGCTTCCTAGTGGCAAGTTACTTTCCAATTTAGATATATAGCTCTAGTTGACATTATATGAACATCGTAGAATGTTACGTATTTGACAGTAAAATATTTACTTGCCTTAGAAATGTGTACTACCTTGATAAAAAAAAAGAAGGGAAAATAACAGCTTAACATATTGCAAGTAACCTAGGACTAACTATATAAAGGAGTTTTTCTCATATATCGTTTCTAAATTAAAGCAATAATTTCTTTCTCTATTTTTTTTTTAAAATTGTACTACGGGAGGTCTAACCTTAGAGTCACATATCATGGCTATTCATGTGCCTTGACACATATTTAAAGTTTGGCATGTTTGGCTTGGTTAATTGACCCTTCTTCTAGTGTGTGGGGTTTGAAGACCTTAGTCAAGCTTCTGTCAAGGGGAACAGCTACCAAATGTGTATTTTATTTTTAATCTGTTGCAATGTTACTGTCAGCGTATATGCTCGTGATTGTACATGAAATGCCGAATTTTATTTAAATCAATAATCTAGGTTTAAAGAATCTGTCGAGACTGCTATTTGGGTAACCTTTCTTTATCCTCTCCATCTTATCAATTTATTTAAATGACACCATCTTGGCAATTTGACCTCATTTTGGCAGGAAACAAGGTAAACAATGTCGATGTTGTTTATACTCCATGGCAAAACCTTAAGAAGACTGCCTCAATGGATGTTGGGCAAGTTAGTTTCCACAACCCAAAAATGGTGAGCATTTTCATGCATTTAAAATGCCTGTGCTTTAACTAACGTGTGCAGATTTGTATGTGGAGTTTTTTTCGGGGGTGGGAGATTTGTTTTGATTGTGGATGTGAAAGTTAATATATATCATGATTTTTTCTTAGGTTCGTACCGTGAGGGTTGAGAAGCGAATAAATGAGATAGTGAATAGATTAAACCGTACAAAGGTGGAAAGGAAGCCTGACTTGAAAGGTAAGTTGCACATTCTTCATATTAATTTTATTTTGAGTAGCCTACAAAGGCTTACTGAATTGTTTGCTGGAAAAAATGATAACTACCTAATTTATTTCTATGCATGAAAGTTTCCATTTCTTAGGACTTCCTGATGTCTGATGCACTTCCACAACTAATAGTAACAACATACCCACTGTGGTCCCACAAGTGGGGTGGGGTCTAAGTTGCTTAGACTCGGGTGCGGGTATCCGAGACGGATGTGAATCTGAGAGTCAGATTCAGCAAAATCCAAATTTTAAGATTCGGGGGTGCGAATCTGAGTATGGATATGGGTGCGGGGATACGGCTAAATTTTTTCAATATTATAAAAATATAGTTATAAAGATATTCTAAATTTGAGAGATATGTTGTGAAATTTTTATTTTTATTAAAAAGGCCACAAAAAGTTAAATCGACTAAACAACTGCATAAAATATATACCATAAAGTAGCCACTAAACAACTGCCTAAAATATCACTTACAATATTTATAAAATATATATAATGATTAATTGTATATTTTGGTACAATTGCATACAAAATAAAAGGAGTATAATTGTTAAAGAAGAGAGAGAATATAATAAACATGAAAAATATAATTTATTTCATAAAAAAGGACACTTATTTCGTGAAACCCTTCATCTCTGGGAGTTCTTTTTCAAGAAAAATTGAAAAAACTCTGTACTTCTTCAAGAAGAAAGATAAAAAAGACTGTATTTCCTTGTACCTTTTCAAGAAAACTTTCTTTCTTCTCTG
>NC_064291.1:44116988-44199540 GCF_019186545.1 Solanum stenotomum
GCCCAACTTGGATGAAACAGAGACAGTAGACTTGAGAGATGACGAGTCGGTCAGAGAAATCTGAGTCAGTGTCCATTTGGCAGCAACAGAAAGAGAAGAATTGGTCAAGCTGCTCAGACAATACATAGATGTGTTTGCCTGGTCTTATGATGATATGCCAGGATTAAACACTAATATTGTTTCCCATAAGCTATCAATTCAGAATACTGTCCAGTAAAGCAGAAAACCAGAAAGTTCAAGCCCGATCTGAGTCTAAGGATAAAAGAAGAGGTCATGAAGCAGATCGAATCAAAAGTCGTTGAAGTGACCAAGTATCCCACTTGGCTAGATAACATTGTTCCAGTGACGAAGAAAGATGGAAAAATCAGAATATGCGTGGATTATCGAGATCTCAACAAAGCGAGTCCAAAAGATAATTTCCCTTTGCCGAATACCCATATACTCATCGATAATTGTGCTAAACATGAGTTGCAATCTTTTGTGGATTGCTTTGCGGGATACCACCAGATTCTAATAGATGAAGAAACAACCAGATTCTAATGGATGAAGAAGATGCAGAAAAAACAACATTCATCACACCTTGGGGAGTCTACCATTATCGAGTGATGCCGTTTGGCCTCAAGAATGCTGGAGCCACTTACATGAGATCTATGACCACAATTTTCCATGATATGATCCACAAAGAAATTGAGGTGTATGTGGACGATGTCATCATAAAATCCCGCGAGAGTTCGGATCATCTGACACACTTGGAAAAATTCTTTGACAGGTTGCGTAGGAATGATTTGAAGTTGACCCCAACCAAATGTGCATTTGGAGTACCTGCAGGGAAGTTACTCGGATTCATAGTTAGCAGAAAAGGTATCGAGCTTGATCCTTCCAAGATCAAGGCAATTCAAGACTTACCTCCTCCAAAGACTAGGAAGGAAGTAATGAGTTTTCTGGGGAGACTAAATTACATCAGTCGATTCATAGCTCAATCAACGGTGATATGTGAGCCCATATTCAAGTTACTACGAAAAAATGTGCCAACCAAATGAACCGAAGAATGTCATAAGGCTTTTGACACCATTAAAAGTTACCTTTCGAATCCACCAGTGTTGGTGCCACCACGTGCAAGCAGTCCTTTGCTTTTGTATTTATCCGTCTCCGACAATGCATTTGGGTGTGTGTTGGGACAACATGATGAGACAGAAAGAAAGGAGAGAGATATATACTATTTGAGCAAGAAGTTCACATCCTATGAGACCCGTTACACCCTTTTAGAGAGAACTTGTTGTGTTTTGACTTGGGTTGCTCAGAAATTGAGACATTATCTGTCGACTTATACAACACATCTCATTTCGAGGATGGACCCACTCAAGTACATATTTCAAAAAGCAATGCTCACAGGAAAGCTAGCAAAGTTGAAAATGTTGTTGAGTGAGTTCGATATTATGTACATGACTCAGAAAGCAATCAAGGACCAAGACTTGGCCGATCACCTTGCTGAAAACCCAGTAGATGATGGATATGAACCGCTTAGAACATATTTCCCTGATGAAGAAGTATTATTTGTAGGGGAAGACATATCAGAATCATATCCTGGGTGGCGACTGTTCTTTGATAGAGCAGTAAACTCTATAGGATCAGGAATTGGAGCAGTGTTGATATCCGAATCGGGGCAACACTATCCAGCAACAACAAAGCTCAGATTCTGATGCACTAATAACATGGTTAAGTACGAAGCATGTATTCTTGGCATTAGAATGTCTCTTGACATGAATGTTCAAGAATTACTGATAATTGGTGATTCAGACTTATTGATTCATCAAGTTCAAGGAGAATAGGCGGTGAAGAATACTAAAATCTTACCTTACGTATAATTGGTGCAGAGATTATGCAAAAGATTTAGGAAGACTGAGTTCAGACACACACCGAGAATACAAAACGAGCTTGCTGATGCCCTTGCAACCATATCATCCATGATACAACACCCAGAAAAAAGTTATATCGATCCACTTGATAGTTTTAAAAGAACAACCAGCACATTGTTCACATGTGGAAACAAAATGGGACGAGAATCCATGGTATATCGATGTGAAAAAGTACTTAGAAGCTGGCGAATATCCAGCAAAAGCAACAAGTATTCAGAAGAAAACAATCCGAAGAATGGCAAACAACTTCTTTTTTAATGGAGAGGTTCTTTATAAAAGGACACCCGATTTGGGATTACTGAGATGTGTGGATGCTGCAGAAGCCACAAAATTGCTTGAAGAAGTGCACGTTGGAGTGTGTGGGACGCATATGAATGGGTTTACATTAGCAAAGAAACTCTTAAGGGCAGGATATTTCTGGATGACTATGGAAAATGATTGTGGCTGATTTGTCCAAAAATGTCATAAATGCCAGGTACACGGAGATCTGATCAAAATACCACCCCACGAGCTCAATACGATAAGTTCTCCTTGGCCATTTGCAGCTTGGGGGATGGATGTTATTGGACCAATTGAGTCGGCTTCCTCAAATGGCCATAGGTTCATTTTGGTCGCCATTGATTACTTCACAAAATGGGTCGAAGTTGCTTCCTACAAAGCTGTGACAAAGAAAGTTGTGGCCGATTTTGTTCGCAGCAATTTGATATGTCGTTTTGGAGTTCCAGAGTCTATCATCACAGAAAATGGAACAAATTTGAATAGCCACTTGATGAAAGAGATATGTGAACAATTCAAAATTACCCACTACAATTCAACTGCATATCGCCCGCAGATGAATGGAGTTGTAGAAGCTGCTAATAAGAACATCAAGATGATACTGAGAAAGATGATTGACAACTACAAATGTTGGCATGAAAATTTGCCTTATGCTTTGCTAGGTTACCGCACCACAATCTGAACCTCAACTGGAGCAACTCCTTAACAATTGGTAGACGGAACAGAAGCAGAGATACCAGCTGAAGTAGAGATACCATCTTTAAGGATTATTCAGGAAGCTGGATTGAGCGATATCGAATGGGTTTGTGACCGATATAAGCAATTGGCATTGATTGATGAGAAAAGAATGAGTGTTGTTTGTCATGGCCAGTTATATCAACAGAGAATGACTCGTGCTTTCAATAAGAAAGTAAGAGTTCGAACATTTAAGGTAGGCCAATTGGTGTTGAAACATATTTTCCCTCATCAAGACGAATACAAATGGAAGTTTGCACTTAACTGGCAAGGACCGTATGTTGTTCACAAAGTACTATCAAGATGAGCTTTGGTTCTAGCAGAGATGGACGGTCAAGTGTGGCGCAAAGCTATCAATTCAGATGTCGTCAAGAGATACTACATTTGAAGGATGATACTTCTTTCCTTTATTTCCTTGTAATTGCAGTTTGTTTGTAATCATTGTTGCATTTATGTTTTGAAACATTCCCCTTGTACTTGAACTACGTTCGACCTGAATTCTCAAGAATGAGATACATAGGCAGCCTATGTCGGCCTCGGTCGTTTCCTTATCAAATTTTCTATCTTTGTCACTTCTCGAGATGGGAACTACGTTTGACTTAATTCCTGCCTCAACGGGATACGTAGGCACCACAAGGGTTCGGTCATATTCCCAATAAGATTTCCATTTCCCCTCATAATGGAAACTAGACAAAATTTTTGAAAGGACCTCAAAAATTCTACAAGAAGAATCATTTCCTACAAACAAGAGTCGAGGATCATATCGAAATGTGCAACTGGAAATAATTTTGAGGAGATCTCAAATTCAAGACTCCCATGATCATTATCAGATTTGTTTTTGAAACAACTAACTGTGATAGAATTTTTTAGAAGGACCTCAAAAATTCCATCAAGGATACTCGAACCTTCTAAGTCAACTTCAATTGCCTCAAATTGACGTGTTCTTAAAGGGTTTTAAGTTGCCATCAAGCTATCTATCATGTCAAAATCTGAGACGAAGGGTTTTGTTCATGTTGTGCATGTCGTGACAGTTAATTGACAGAGATTTTCTTTAAAACATTTTTATTTTTACCTAGCAAATGTTTTAATTTAGTTATGCTCTTGTCTTTTGTCTATTGCGATTCATTGGATCTACCAGACAAAGTTCCAGAGATAACGAGACCAGGAGCAAGGCGATTTCAACACAGATCAGTGTTCCAAAACTAACATGTTTTTGTGAATGCAGGGTATAAAATGATCATCAAATGAGCTATATTTATCAACCAACTAGTTCAGGAGAACATATCCAGCAAATATCGATTGGTGAGTGTAACATCTTCGTTTGATCAAAGAGGTATTTGTAGATTAAAGATTAGTATCTACCGCTTAAGGCTGCGAGATACCGATGAAAATGATGTTATGATCAAAAAGTACCTATCATCATATGAAATATTGATGGAAGATGACGTTCATAGTCAAAATCATATTCAAATTGCCGAGAGGACCATCATTTTCAAACTGCCGAGAAGGCCATTAAATTTAGATGCCGAGAGGGACATCATGTTCAAACCGCCGAAAGGGCCATTGCATATTCAAATTACCGAGAGGGCCATCATATTCAAAAATGCCGAGAGGGCCATCATATTCAAATTGCCAAAAGGGCCATCATATTCAAACTGCCGAGAGGGCCATTGCATATTCAAGCCGCCAAGAAGGCCATTACATATTCAAACTGTCGAGAAGGCCATCATATTTAGATGCCGAGATGGACATCATATTCAAATTATCGAGAAGGACATCATATTCAAGCCGCCGAGAAGGCCATTTATATTCAAACTGCCAAGAGGGCCATCATATTCAAATTGCCAAGAGGGCTATTACATATTCAAATTGCCCAGATGACCATCATATTCAAATTGCCGAGAGGGCCATCATTTTCAAACTGCCAAGAAGGCCATCAAATTTAGATGCCGAGAGGGACATCATGTTCAAACCGCCGAGAGGGCCATTGCATATTCAAATTACCGAGAGGGCCATCATATTCAAACTGCCAAGAGGGCCATCATATTCAAATTACCGAGAAGGCCATCATATTTAGACCGCCAAGAGGGCCATTGCATATTCAAACTGCCGAGGGGGCCATCATATTCAAATTGCCAAAAAGGCCATCATATTCAAACCACCAAGAGGACCATGGCATATTCAAGCCGCCAAGAAGGCCATTGCATATTCAAACTGCTGAGAGGGCCATCATATTCAGACCGCCAAGAGGGCCATCATATTCAGACCACTAAGAGGGCCATCATATTCAACCATCAAGAAAACCATCCACATATTACATTAGTCTATTTTACTACTTCAATATTAGAAGAAGAGTACAGTGAAAATTCATGTCGCAAATATGAGATACATGTTTTATTTGCTTTACATCAAACTGAAAGAAGTTGACGTCAAATATTCAAGGAGAACAATTTAAGTGCCGACATAGTGCGGACAACATCAAAAAGGATGCAACACAACGTGAAATTTTTTCTTAGCAGCAAACTGGGGCATAGTCCAAAGAGGAATACCAAACTCTTAGGACGCGAGCTGAGGAGCGATTTCCACCACACCCCTATCAAAAGGCATGTGGGTTTTTCTTTAGGTTTATCAGTTTCAGTTTCGCATCCGGAAAATTTTGATACTCACCGGAGGTAAATTTCCAATCTGAGTGACAATACACCAAGAGCTTTGGAAATTATGTCTGTGTAAGTTCTTAATTATGGGTGTGAAGCGCGCCACATTCATGGCTCAGAGGTTGCAAGCCTCTTTTTCATACTTGACTTACTTTGTCACTCCTCCAGAACCAAGGGTTATCTAGCATAATAGATTTCCTTTTTCAACCGATCGAGTCGAACTACAAACAGCCTGATTCCTAAGGTATAAGGATATGTAGGCGGGATAAATGTTGAAAACTCGGCTGTATTCCGACATCCTCTCTCAAATCTTATTCTGAGCATTCCGGTCTCTTCATAATTCAATATTGGGATAGCTTTTGAATTCTTTCATAATCGTGCGTCAAATAAAGCGTATCGAACTACAAGTGGCCTGAATTCTCATATAGCCTGAGATATGTGTGAAACCCATTTTCGGGGTTCATTCATAATTCCTAAAAGTCCATACCAAAATACCAAACCCGGAGAGGTAAAGATGTGGTCGGTCAAAATTAGATTCGTCAATTTCATTTGCCTTGAATTTTTTTCATCAATCCAAGTCAAATGAGGGACAGTTGTTGACACCCAATTTTTGACCTCCACATTATATATTAATCATCGATCTTCTTCAATTTCAAATGAGTTAAAATAATTAGTTTTTATAAAATTTCAAAAAAATAAAATAATAGATATAGTTTGCAAGTTATTTTAAATAGTTGTATCGTTTTTATAATTTTAAGATAATATATGTGTTTTATAATTATGTATATAATCAATCTCATGCTATTTAAATCCAATTGCTGCTTTTACATACTAGAATGTTATCCATGTCTTGCTATTGTTTTGTTCTTTTTTGGCTTCAAGGCGTAGTGTTATTATAACCTGCTTGTTTCCACAATCCACAGCCTCGATGCTAAAGTCTCTAATCCTTTCTTAGAAAACTTTGTTTCCTAATCGTGTGAGCGTAGCAAGCATCTACATTCTATTCGAGCATGTTAAATAAAGTCTACTTTCATGATAAGTCTTAACTATCTGTTTGACGTGGTTAAACAGGCTCAATAGTTGAAGTGTAAGATTTTACCACCTTGTTTTTCTCTGTTAAGTATTGTACTTTCAGATTTTGATGGTTTTATTATTGTGTAAGAGTGAATGATTACTAGCCTTTAAAGTTACCCAACTTCAATTCTGTAGCATTAATCATGTTTAGTGAGTGCCCCAAATTTGTTGTTTTGTTTATTAACGTTCAATGTAATCTTGATATGTTGCTAATAATCAATAAATAAATAGGCCCTCAAGTTCAAATTAGATTAGTCGTTATCGCTTCCCTTAATGTGTTCTATACCTTCTCATGTGTCCTTTATGTTAGTTGTCATATACTTTCGTTCCCTGTTTTGGAATGCCACCTAATGCCATGTGCTTTTAAAACGTGTAGTTGTTTTAGTCTTGCAGTGAGTGAGATTATTTTATTTATTTATTTTGCCCATTAACTTAGAAATGTTCCTTATAGTTGTTAAGTTCTTAAAATTTAATAGTAGGAGTTATATCTAGATGTGTTTAAAATGATAGTTTTCCACCATAGCTTTCATGCCTTTGTGCAATTTTTTTTAGCAATCAATTCACTTAGTTCACTGTTGACTTTTCTTTACATCATTAGGTTAATACTATATTATATATTCATCTAGTTGAGAAGCTTTCTAATGGCCTATCCTATTCTTAATTAATTGTCGCAATTATCTCTCCTTTTGGATACAATGTCAACACTTTTTGTCTAAAAGCATATTAGTTCGTAATTGTGTTCTTATTTCATAAGAATAATGTGTTTATCTTTGTCACAAGTTAATCATTTGATCATGTGTTCGTTGGGGACTCTTATCTCTTTTTTTTTTTTTCTAATTCTCTTCTTTCTCTTTGTGTGTATGTGAATCCTTTTCGAGTCCATGGTGGACTTATCAACCTTGCATTTCTGAGTTGAGCCATAAAGGCTCGATCTTTGCTTTCCCCATTTCTCGAGTCAGCCCCTATACACTTGGAAGCTGTTACAGGTCCTGGAGACCCAACATGCTGCTGGAAATTAGTTCAAAAACCCGAAAATGGGTTGTATACATATTGTATACAGCATTTATACACTAATATATCGATTCAGGGCAGAAAATTTGTGTCCAAAAATAAAGATACAGGTTGGAGGCGTCAGAGCAGGCCGTATATAGTTGATATACGGTTCAATGTACAAGAAAAATGCTTAGAAACGACCTGTATACAACAATATACGCTTGACGTATACACAAATCATTTCTCTTTATACTCTTAACTTATTCAATTGTGTGATTATATTTTTATTATTATTATTTAACTCTAACTTTTAAATAACTTAATTAAATTCCCCAAAATATGAACAATATTCTTTATGTTAGTTTATCTTAAATTTTTTTTTTTGCAACTCTTATACTTTTATTGAATATATTTAGTCAAAACTTTTATTTATTTTCTTTCAATCGAGTTAAAGTAGTTTTTTTTTTCAAGCTTCATTTAACCAAATTAGTTCAAATTATTATTAAAATAGTTCATCAAATAAATTCTAATTAATCTAGCTTTATTAATATTATAATCACTTGCATTTTAATTCAAACGTCTCAGTTTATGACCATTTCTCTAAAAAAATAAAATAAAATAAAAAAGGGTCATTTATTTAACGGAAAAGGGTCAACATTACCCCTGAACTATGCGAAATAAACCACTTATACCCTCCATTACATTTTGGGACCAAAAATACCCCGAAGTTATCCAGGAGACCACAAATACCTTCAAAAGTTAACACCCCAAATTTTTAGTGATGTGGCAAGCCACATGGGACTAATCCCTCCACCTAAGCATTGTCAACTAAGGTTCACTACAAAGAACTTGACCTTTAGTGGCGACGAAGTCGCCACAAATTCCCAAAATATTGCCACTAAAGGTTATGAGTAATTTTTAGTGGCGACTGTGGCAACTAAGGCTCCAACAACCATTCGCTAGTAAAACCTATTTTTTCAATAAAAAAATATGATAATTAATTTTTAATTGCAACCTAATTTTCTAAAATAAATAACTTGCAATATCAATATTAAAAACATACAATATTATTACGAAAAATCATCAAAATTACTTCTCGATTCAAATCTCCTACTATATAATGCATCATTGTACATTTTATACATTTACATATGACATAAAAATAAAATATACAGTGTCTTCAAACTCCTACTTAATCGATATCATTTTTTATTTTTTAAAAACAATGAAGAAAAAAACACAAAATTAGAATTTAATGTTAAAAACTTTTAGTGACAGTTTTCTGGGCTTTTGTGGCGACTGTTGTTGCCGCTAAAAGTCTAGTTCTTTTGTAGTGAATCCTAGTTGGCAACGCTAGGTGGAAGGATTAGTCCCACATGGCTTGCCACGTCAATAAAAATTGGGGTGTTAACTTTTGAGGGTATTTGTGGTCTCTTAGGATAACAGCAGGGGCATTTTTTATCCCAAAATGTAACGAAGGGTATAAGTGATCTATTTCACATAGTTCAGGGGTAATTTTGACCCTTTTCCGTTTATTTAATTCTTTTCTCAAAGTTAATCAAATATTGTAAGTTTATTATTTTAAATCATTATTTTCCTAAAAAATAGTCAAATATATTTTAGTCAAGTCGCAAGTCAACCGCATGTTAGCGGACACTTCGAATGCTTAAACCCTTCTCGAAGTTTGAATCGAACCCCGAACCCTCTTTGGTATTTTCAAATGATTTTTTCTGTTTAAATATTTGAAAATTATAAGTTTTTTTAATTTCTTTTAAAAATTAAGTGGCGACTCTTTTCTAAGTATTTTCTCAAATTGTTTTATACTTAGAACATTTCAAAAGTGATTTTTCTAAAGGTTAGGAAAATTACGGCATAACATATATCAATCGCTATTAAGAGTCTATCTATCAAGTAGAATAAACCATAACCTACCTCCACCGAAGAACCGAAGTCAAACAAACTACTTCTCCAATGCTTTTCCTTTCCTCAATGCTTCCGAACATTTTCAATCTATCAAGTATATGCACATAATTTGTGAGTTAACGAGTCTAAAAACACTCATTTTATTCTATGTCTAGCCTATACCCAAACACTCACCTAATTCTATAATCAATTTCCTAAAGTTCAAGCCTAGGGGTAAATCTTAATTTTTCCAATTAGCATATTTTTAACAATACTCCTAATAGTTAATTACTTATCTCAATATATTAAAACAAAAATTTATAATATAATAATGTAAGAAACATTCAAATCCCATCAAATTATACGATCCCAGTAGTCAACTTTCAACATAGAATAAGTAGAACCTTATTTCTTCTAATGACCCATTCATAATTGCCCCATTATGTTGTCATCATTACTTATAGTAATTTTGCCCACTATCTTATTCCATTCCAGAATCAACACCACGCATATGGCAAATATAACGACAACAATATTTAATTGAGAGATTAGTTAGGTCCTAAATTAAACCATGAATTCGATTGAATTGAACAACCGCAATAGATTGCAACGGCAGTAAACACACGCCTAACACCCATAATTTAATTCTCTCACCCCAACATATATGATACCAAAAACTAAACTCATTCCATATTCATATATATATATTATATCCATCGACATATTACGCCATGAATTTCCACTCAAATTTGTCCTTACTTCTTAAAATAATCTCACTGGAAATTAACAGATTACTGGGAGCCAATCTTGTCTCCAACCCAACGCCACTATCTACACTCAATTCCAACCCAACCTTAATTATATAATAATAATAATCACCCTACTATTAATGGACATGAAAATTACCTGGATGTCGTTCTTCCCAGGTAGATGCGCCGCAAGTATTATTTCCTTGCCTGATTTTTTTATTACCCTAATTATTAAAAGACTAATTTTAAAAGTGGCAAAAATGACCCCCTACTAATTTTAATGTTATTTTTTTTAACCACCAACTAAATTAATTATTAAAACTATCCCACTGAATTCATTATTGTAGTTACGAATAGTCCAAAATACCCATTTAAAATCTATCGAAAAGTATTTTATGAAATAAAAATCTCTAGTACTCAAAACGACCAAATGAGTCGTTACATTTATTTTTGCGTTGATTTGTGAAATGCCTTCAATATTATTATTCACCAACTTAAATATACATATTTTGTTGTGTTATAAAGTCAGGAGCCATTTGAGGTACTATGACGTTACTATTGCAACGTAAGCCAATCAGATTGAGTCCTTATCTTGTCTATCAAAGAAAAAAAAAATAAGTGTTCATCTCATCTTGTCAATCAAATCTAGTTTTCCTTATCATAGTTCATTTTTCGTTTGTTTAAACAAAAATATACCTTGTCAATCAAAGAAAAAAAAGCAAGTGGTACTCTCATCTTGTCAATCAAATCTAGTTTTTTTTTTATTGTGATTCGTTTTTCGGAAAATATGTTTGGCAGGACACTATTTTGGCACGAATGACACAATCTTATTTGGGGGGGGGGGGGGGGGGGGTAAAGGTCGTAATTAAAGGAGGCGGGTAAGGGTGTTGCTGTAAATATATTTTTTCTTGCACCCAAAATGCCCTCTAAAGGTACACCACTAAAAAAAGTCTTAAATCACTAGATGATTTCAAGAAATTACACTGCACAATAATTTTTGTAAAAATTAAAGGAATCTCATAGTGTAATATATAAATTAAATCATATCCCAACTAATTTACATTTTACAAAAATATTCCTTAAAAAGGTAGGCGAATGATACCTAACTACCATTCTGATACATTATAACTGATACAAGGTAAACAAATTATTGTTGCGCTAAAAAGGAAAAAAACTGTAATAATTAATTCTGTTAATTTAATTAGCTTGATTTACGCCTAACTGATCCTAAACAATCCATATCTTAATCGGTAATCTACTCAGACATTACAAATTTCAAATTTCAAATTTCAAAATTATATCTTCTACATTGAAGAACAATTTGTGAACATCCATCAATTTAGAAAAAGTGAGAAATACGAATAAAACTCTGAATTTTTGCTGATACAAGATGAATATATCAATTTTACTGACGGATTTAGGAAATTGGGTCAGCGAAGTGAAATACGAAAGTTACAAAAGTGACGAAATTGTTGTTGGACAATCAATTTCATTTTTGAATCTCAAAGCAGCAATTTCAGCCGAGTTGGATATCGATGTATCAAGGAAAAATATTGAAATTCGTTACATCGTAGAAGGTAACTCGTCTCCGATGAAAATTAAGAATGACATAGGTGTTAAACTTTATTTAGAAGTGAAAAAAAGTGAGTCAGGATATCCAATGTATCCATTATGCATTGACACAAGTGAAAAGATTGGCAGTGATGTACATAACTTTGATGGAACATGCGGAGAAATTACGTGTGTAGAAGGCACATCACAGGATACAGAAGTTCTTGCGGTGAATCAAGAATTTGTGATTCGTATTATATTCCAGAATTGAAAGTTACAAATTACATTCAAATAGTATAGAGGTGAATACATGTTAGTTATATAAGGATAAAGCAACACTCATAGATGTGATGGCGAAATATAAGATAAAAAACAACTTCCATTGCAAAGTAAAGAGATCTGATAGACAAAGGTATAGGAGTATTTGATTTGTTTTGTGAAGAATTGTGTTTGGATTCTTTAGATCTATAAATGGTGATACCATTATTTTGTTTTAATGTATGATACATTATTAATTAGAAAGTCTTTGATTTTGATTTTTGTTTAGTTTGTTGAATATTATTTGTGTTCGATTGATAATGATACATTATTTGTTGATACATTAAGTTAATAGTGTTGATACATTAAGATAATACTGTTGAAACATTAAAGAATTTAATCGCAACAATCATGTAGCCGATATATTCCAAAATTTTGTGATACATGATTCATTATTTATTTATTTTTTGAATCTGATAAAATATAATTGTGTTGGTCGTTAATATTGTTGATACATTGAGTTAATACTGTTGATACGTTAAGATAATACTGTTGAAACAGTAAATAAATTAGTCCCAACAATCATGTAGCCGATACATTCCAAAATATTGTGATACGTGGATAATTTTTTTTTTCTGAATCTGATACAAAAAATACACTAAATTAATTGTGTTGGTCTTTGAAAACTATTGATACATTAATGTACATCATTCTTTGATTACTTTGAACATTAGTGTTTTATATATTATAACATGAAACTACTAATGTATTAATATGATGAAAAAAATTGTACAACTATGTGTGGGTATGCTTTTCGGATGATTGTGGTTGGACTATGAAGGCTTCCTGCAGAAAAAAATCTAATGTTTTCAAAGTTAGATACTTCAATAGTGAACATACGTGTCCAATGTGGGATAGGGTACTAACCAAAGTCCAAGTAACAGTCGGGTTTGTAAGTGGTGTAACTGCTCCCAAATTGGTCAACTATAAATGAATTAATACTCCGAAAGATATAATTGTTGATATTAGAGAATTCTATGGGGTTCAAATATCTTACCAGCAGGTATGGCGTGCTAAAGAACGCGCACTAGAAACGATAAAGGGTAAATCATCTGCTGGATATAGACAGATGTTGAGATACATATACATGCTAAATACTGTGTATCCAAATTCTTATATATGGATGCAGAAGACTGAGGAAAATGAATTTATGTATCTGTTCGTAGCCTTCAGACCATTGATTAGGGGGTTCGATTACTGCAGATTAATAGTTGTTGTCGATGATGCACATATGGGAGGAGATTACAAAAGGACATTTGTATCAGCAAGCACACTTGATAGGGCAGGTATGCATTTTTTGTAGTTGTGAGGTGTTTGTAAATGTTCTGTATCAAATGAAATAATGTGTGTTGCTCTGTAATTAGGTTCCATATTTCCATTGGCATATGGTGTTGTGGACACTGAAAATGACTGTTCGTGGACATGGTTCTTCAAACAATTCAAATTGCATTTGGCGAGCGCGAAGAAATGTGTGTTGTATCAGATAGAAATGGAAATATTATGAAGAGTGTAAGGATTGTGTTCCCAAATGTACCCCATTATGTATGCATATGACATCTTTGGAAGAATGTCTGTGGAAACTTCAAAAGGAGCAGAAACACCCTAAGTGATCTATTCTACTCTATGGCCAAAGCATACAGAAATGAGGATTTTGATAAATTGATGGCTAAGGATGATGAAGTTGATCACAAGGTTAAGGAGTACCTTGAGGATGCAGGGTATGAGAAATGGTCGAGAGTTCATTCAACAGTAAATATGGGTAGAATGATGACTTCGAACATTGTGGAATGTATCAATGGTTGTCTTGTTGAAGCACGACAATTGTCTATATTAGAATTCTTGGAAGAAGTTAGAATTTTATTTGGTTCTTGGCATTGTAAAAATAGAGAAATAGCCTCTTATACAAACGACACATTAGGGAGAAAATTTTACGAGGTGTTGATTATAAACGCGTCTAGAAGTTCAAAGATGGGGGTATGTGTCATGATATATTATTTTATATTCTATGTATCTAATTTGGTGTATCATTCTTCTGTTTGAACATTATTTCTTTGAAATAATTTTATAGTTGACTTTTTTAATGTACGCAGGTTGTTCCATCATCTGAATTTATTTTCTCGATTTTTGAAGCCGGACGAAGATACATTGTTTGTCTTGAGCAGAAAGTATGTTCTTGTGAAAGATTTCAACTAGTTGAGATACCTTGCGCTCATGCAATCGCTATTTTAAAGGAAAAGAATGTTAAAGATATGCATCCATATTGCTCTGATTACTACAAGCCTGATGCATTAGCAAAACCATATGAGATTCCAATGGTTCCAATGCCAGATAAGGAAGATTGGTCAGCTCCTGAGGATGTGGTAGTAGAAACTGTGTATCCACCTAGATACAGACGATTAGCTGGACAACCAAGAAAAAGAAGAAAAAAGAATGCAGATGAAAAGATTACAGTGAACACAAATTCTTGTGGACAAGAAGGCCACAACAGAAGAACTTGTACTTTCTTCCCAAAAGAAAAGTGAAATCATCATAATGTTTATATGACATTAATGTTTTTGTTGAATAATTTTTCACGTAAACAGTTATCAATGTTATTAATCAGAATTGTTGTTCAAAAATAATTAAACTGTATTGTTTACATTTGTTATTAATCAATATTGTTGTTCAAAAAAATAATTTGTTATGATTTGTGTATCAATGTTAATTATGTTAAGTAAATTTTAAGGTGCAGTTATAATTATAAATAAAATGTTGGGTAATGTATAAGCTAATGTATCATATACATTAAATAATAAATCATTTCAGTAATGTATCATATACATTAAATTATATAACGTTTGTTGTATCATATACATTAATTGGTTACTGTATCATTTACATAAAATAATACACAACCTATATGTTAGCAATAAGCTATTATGTGTTATAATTTATATGATACATACATTAAACAATTAAGTTTGTAAACAATTTATTTAACAATAACTATGAATCGTGTATCATATACTCTATGTATTATGTTTCATGTATAATATTAATTATAAATAATAAATCATATACGTTAAATTTTCAAAAACCTATTTATTAATAGGTTATTATATCTGATTACTGATAAGATACATAATAACAATGAAAAATATGTATCATATACAATATATGTTATATACTGCACTTTTTCTTTATATAATGCAATAATGTATCTGTAATTTAACTTTTTATAAGCAAAGTATATTGGTCCATACAGTATCAAAACACACTAAATCGTTGTCTATGCATAGATACTTAATTACTACACTATGTGAACCAAATCTTCTTCTAGTGGTGGTGTGACTACACCCTTAGGTTTTAGTGGATCATCATTCTCAATAACGTATGCACCCTTAGCCTTCTCGCTGTCATAACTCCACAACAATGCTACATATCTTTTGCGTAGGTGTTCAGGAAGAAAATCAACTAATGATGTTTCGATTTGGTCGCTCAGATACTCCGCAAATATAGCAACATATAACCCACAAGCTCTACAAAAAATGCAGAATATCAGTTATAAACGTAAATCATACATGATTCAAAAATAATAAAAGAACAATACTTACAGGCTATCACTATTTTGTTGCTTAATGTCTTGGGCAAATTCAACCATGAAAGGAACTTGTGCCTCCAAAAGTGAACCAGAATTATTGTCCTTGTACGCATTACAATCACCAAAGTTTGTTCGCTCAGTTTTTTCAAAGAATCCACTGTCCATGAGGTCAGAAGGAAGCATTTTATACAATATTTTTATCTCGTGCAGAATTGTTTATCACTCTGTTTTTCAACTCAACAACAGCTAACACCTAATGAAATTGTCCACCGCAATTAACCGGGATGTAAACATCATCTACAAGATGCCATGGTAAAGCAGTTGGAATTTCAAACCCTTTGATGATGTTAAGATTGACCTCTCATATACAGATACAGCTGAAGCGCGATCAATGTGTTCTTGGGTACTAATAAGATCATCATCATTTGCCAGGTAATACCTTTCATAGGTATTTTGATGTGTGAGATGAACAAGCAGTTGACTGTTATGTATCTGTATTGATTCATGCTGCGGATTTTTGATTTTTTATGAAGATAGTAAAAAATAACATCAATATGCTATAAAAAAAACATGATAAACAGAATTAGAAACTTGTAAAAAAAGTCTAATGGTAGAATTGATATATTAAATGATAACTTAAGCAAATACTAATTTGAAATTTTGATGTTTTATTTGAGTGTATTCAGAAGGATATTTTATATCATGATGTTCTATACCAATGTATCTGATACACGCTTAATAGTTTCATTAAGAATTTACCTAATTAGTCCAACATTTATTTTGTTGTGACATGGCATAGAACCAGTTCTTGTTAATTGGAAATGCAACAACAAAATCCATCATCTCAAATTCAAAAGAAGAGGCTTTTGATCTGTATTTATCCTCCGATGATTTCATGTGATAATGTTTGTATTATCAATTGGTTATATCAAAATAGGTTAATCCAAACATTTACAAAATATATGTATAAAACTTACTTATTGGCATGATTTTTGAGAATCCTCTTGGTTAACCACTTCATATATTCATCAATTAGTTTAGACGAAGCTTGATATGTAATCCACATTTTTCAAATGGGAAATACAGACGAGCATCGTCATCCAATTTCTTTTTTCCCTTGCCGCTTGACCCAAAAGAAGTAACGTATGGAGATTGAATAATTCTTGAAGGCATCCTGTTTCTAGGCGTAGCAGTCTTTGAATCGCTTCTAACAACAATCTCAGTGGTTGAATATCAGTGGGTAATTGACTATCAGATAACAAATCATGACTGCTAGTTAAATCATGTGGATTGTAAACACAATGGTTTAGCATGAATAGGAACTTTTCCTAGATCGGATATAAGTGCATCTATTGCTGCTTGAGTTGAGGGTGATATTGTTGTTGATGTGGAAGAATCCTGTATAATATGATATTATAATTTTTTTAGTAAAATTGCATATTATGAATGTTAGTGTCATGATGCATAATTGATAAATTTACCGATGTATCAACTGTTATTTTATCAGGCACAAAATGACGGATGTTGTGTTGAACTGTGTCAGCACCATCTTCATCCATGATTACTTCATTTAAATCTTGTGGGACTTGATGTACTTCATCATCCTGAATATAAGCATGTTGTATGTATCAGTTACCCATAATACTAATAATGTATCATATATATATAAAAGAGGATAATGTATTAAAGAAAATTATAATGTATAAAGTTTTGATCATACTGATACCTTCTTCGGATCATTTGCTTCAGTATCAACATGAGTACTTTCATATGTAGATTGGAGTTCTAAAACATGCTTCATTTGTTGTTGGTTACTGATGGTATGATCAATTTATATTTGATTTTTCAATAATAAAAAAAGTGTTAACATATAACTTAAGTGATGAATATAAAGTTGAAATATATAATTGTTTAATGAGATAGAAGATTCGGTGAATCACCTTAACTATATACATGACTTATTTGTGCTGACACATATGATTTTGATTCTTAATACATACTTAATGTATGAGGTATAACGACAATTACAAACAATGTATCAGATACATACCTCTGCATTGACATTAACTTTATGTCCACCCTCACTAATAGACACACCAACCTCACAATCAGCTACACCAACCGCATCAGCAAGATCAATTCATATATGTGGAGATGGTTGTTTATTGCTTGATTGAGGATCGACATTGTTGTTTTCCTTGTGTTGAAATCGCATCAACTGTGAGTGGTTTTCCTTTATCAAGATTACAAGTTTCTCAAATTTCTTGTCAACCTATCAAAAAATTATTAAAAAACAACTACAATTAGAGTCAATATAAAGAAAAAAATAATAAAATCAAAATAATTACTTACGTAATTCTTCAAATGATCTTTTAGTTCTTTAATATCTGGAATTACATAGTTGACTTTTTGAGCATCTGCAGAACCGTGTACATTAGCAGCCGGTGTTGGAGGACCATCTAGAATAGAAAATGGTTGATTTAATGACATATTGGATTGATCTGGCTGACTAGGTTTGACACCTTTGTTTTAGGTGTATCCCATTTCTTTCTTCTTTTTGGTGGTGGTAAAGATGATGTATCAGACACTCTAGATGATTTCCTTAACAATTGTTCAGGAGGTCTTGTGGAGAAATCATCGAAATCAGCAATGCATTCGGTTGAACTATCTTGGGATTGACAGATGTTGTGGGGGGTGAAGAAGAAGGAGCGTGTTCATCTTCAGGTAAATCAAAAGCTGCAAGTTCCTCCGGTGTTGGCACAATGTTTGAATAAGCATTCTGGAAAAACAAAATATTTTTTAATATTAAGACACAAAATTATGTATCCTAACATAGAAAAAAATGATTTTAAAAAGACAAACTTGCAATCTTACAACTATATACTTAATTATGTATGAAATGTAATATAAAATGGGATTCAATGTTACCTCTTGAAAAATGCTAGACATAAGCATTTCAAACTTTGGCTTTAAAGTCACAACCCTCCAATTGCAAATTCTAGCGATGACATCCCATTCTTTGACAATAATTTCAGGATTTAATTGGGATGCACATTCGTATGTACATACGTTAAGTGCATGTGGCATTCCATATAACCGATACAACTGTTTTCTAAGACTGAAATTATGTCGGAGTGAATTCATGAGCTTTTTGAATGCAATCTATCCCCAAGGATATACTTGATATCTACCATCTTCAACCATTAAGAATTCGTTAACAGATATTGAAGAATCACCAGTTAGAGCCAAAATAAATGTATGGAGAAAGTACAAGATCGTCAGCTGGAGTGCATCCTGATTGTTCTCCCAGTTGCCCATCAGAAATCGTTAGACTAGATGATTCTTGCTTATACTATTAACTGCACCAGGAAAATATTTTTGGAATATCCTACAGAGAGTTGATCCTGGGTAGTCTTTGGTATTGCCTTTACATTTAAGACAAGTTATTATTGCAAATTCTTTGATACCAAATTTCAAGATACCCCCGTTTGCATGCCTAATATGTAACACCTTTGAGTTGCCTTGTTCCAATTCTAACAACAATAAACATTGACTGATTTGACTCTGAAAATTACATTTAGGGATGTCTAAATAGGGTCCGAAAATTGTAGCTCTGAACAGTTCAATTGCATCATCCCTTATAGACTTCTGAAACTCCTCCAAAAAATTTGTGTTAAAAAGGACACCAAACCTTATGGCATGTGTTGGTACCTTTTTTATAACATATTTGATTGACTGCAAAATGAAAAGAAAAATTATACTATTTATAATGATATCTTATGATACATAAATAAAAACACCAAATCACACTACACAACAAGTAATAATACATAATAAAAACAAGTTGATACATAGAAAAATACATGCTACCAGACTTTAACAAAGTCGTATATAAAACTTGATACATTATACAGAAGGATGCCTTATCTGATACATCAAAGACTTTTTTGTTAAATATGACAAAAATCTTTTTCATATTGGGGTTTGTCATGTATCATTTTTTTCGATACACATATAAAACAAGGGTTTTATAAGTGTCGACTAAATCTCAAATCAGTATATATCAAACTAAGATAGGGTTTTTGTATGTATCATGATTTAACCCAATAAACAATATAACACATCTAATTAATGTATCAGTCAATTTCAATCTAAGATAGCAAACGCAATACAAATCGCAAACAAGTTTAACAAAGATTAAAAACACATACTCTAGGCAATGAAGGTCTGGAAATAGCGGGTGCTACTTTTCTTCCCCCTTTTTTTGGGAGGGAGGGGGGGGTTTGCAACCTTTGGTTTAGACGATTTTGGCACATATTTGGTCGACTGATTCATCAAGTTTAATGGATCATGCAAATTTTTTGATCTAATTTCTGCCCAATTTTCAACATCAGAGTCGTATACTGTTCGATTAGTATTTGAAATATTTGATGTAGGTTCTGGATCCATATGTATCAAGAAGAAAAAACTTAAACAAAATAAAAGGAAGATGACGAAAATTACTATGACAGACTTTGGGAGAGAGGACGGAGAAGACGAAGTTTGAAAATGGTTGGATTGAGAGAGGAAATTTTTTAAATCAATTTGGGATAATGATTTGTAACTAAAAAGATATTTGAGTGAATTTAGGGAGAAAAAAAAGGAGTGACATAAGGAGTGGTGAAACGTGGGATGTAAAAGTGAATCATGTATCTGGCAGATTTGATATTTAAGTGAAATAAGCTATTTAAGTAATTTTTTTTTAAAATAGGGAAAAATAGATAATAAGAAACTTAAAGTTGTGTATTTAAATTATTTTTCCATAATTTTTTCCTTTGCAATAAAAACACAGCCTAAAAAAGCATTTATTTATATTCAATTCAATACTCTATTCACACTCTTTCTTCCAAATTTTTTTTATCTTTAATTGTTGTTTATTCTTCCATTCTTCTTCCTTTTTTATATCCCTTGTTTTTAAGGGAAAAAAACAAGGTATATTCGTTAAATTTTAAAAACATTCTTTGAAGTAATATTTATTAATTTTTTTATTAATTAATACCTCTACAAAATAATAATATTTTATAATTTCAATAATTATATTTGTCTGTCACAACCCAACCCACCGGGCCATGAAGGCACCTACTCTATCACCTAAGTAGGAGAACCCTCGATTCTCAAACAGTTAAAGACATACGGAAGATTAAGAAAACTAGAGATAAAATAACATTCATGAGATTTTTATTAAATAAAGAGTTTTTCCACCGCGCCCATTTACTTGGTCTGACACCGCCAGAGTGGCAGAATTTCCGCTGAAACGAGGCCGGTGTGGCAGAAGCTCTTCAGTTGTGGCGGGGGATCGAAATCAGTTTAGAAGGGGGAAAGGGAAATGGTTTCCCCATTTCCTCCTATTCTTATTCCAAAATTTCCAAAACTCTCTCAATTGCTTTGCTCCAATCATCAATCTCAAGGTAATGTTCTTACTCCCTACTCTTATTACTTCATTACTTACTTAACTACGATTCCATGACACCAAACGATTGGTTAGAATCACTGCAAAAACAGTGTGAATTACATGGAGATTTTTCTGGGGATTAGTATGAAAATTCGGAAGAAACTTATTTTCCTGCAAATTTTTATACTAATTCCTAGGAAAATCCCCATGTAACTCACAGTTTTCTTGTAGTGTTAATGGCCTTAGGGTAGTTTTCAAAAACGTGAAAGTAGTTTGCTTGATTTGCTAGAAAAATGTAGCATGGACACTTTCTTTATGTTCACAACGTCTCCACAACGTTCTGAGCGTAGGGATTTTGTGGAAATACGGTCAAAACGGTTCCGAAATAGGTGGGGGAAGTTGAAAAGTTTATTGGGTTGGATTTGGGCATATCATTTAAGGGTTGTATTGCTAGAATAATTGTATATATAGGTACTAGGGTACTTTGAATACTCTGATCTGATGAAAATTTTATTTTTTTGAATGGGGAGGGTCGGTGTACAAAGTAAGGCAAGAAAAAAAAAATTGAGGAAAATAAGTTTATTTGAAAAACATTTAAGTTAATCAAACATGAGAAAATTAAGAAACATTTTCTAAAAAGAGAGATAAAATGAGTAAATTAAAGAAGAAAGTAAATAAAAAAGAAAAGTCAAAGGTGGTTTTATTTTTTTGGAGGCAAATTTAGGTAGTTTTAGAGCCAAGAGGTTATTGTTGTCATTTGCACAATTCAATCCTTCCATTTAGTTTTACTGTTCATTTTTAGTCTGTTTAAAACAAAAATATATCTTGTCCATCAAAAAAAAATGAGTAAGTTGTCCTCTTATCTTGTCAATCAAATCTAGTTTTCCTTATTGTAATTTGTTTTTAATCTGTTTAAAAAAATAGGGATAATAGTTTGAAAAATATCCCAACTTTAGTCGAATTTGTTGTTGCGATACTAAACTTCCATAAGGACCTATTACCTCCCTAGACTATTTAATACCGTATTTTTTACCCCCTGGACTATTTAATAGTGTATTTTAAAGGTATATATGTGTCCACGTGGACACATTACTATTTATAATTTTGCATTATTTTTTATGTCCACGTGGGCAAATATATATGTTTAAAATACGGTATTAAATAGTCTAGGGAGGTAATAGGGCCTCATGAAAGTTTAGTATCGCAACAGCAAATCCGATCAAAGTTGAGATATTTTTCAGATAATTATCCCAAAAAAATATGTATCTTGTCAATAAAAAAAGAGAGTAAGTGGTCCTCTCATCTTGTCAATCAATTCTAATGTTCCTTATTGTAATTCATATTTAGTCTGTTTAAAACAAAAATATATCTTTTGTAAAATTTATTTTATTTTTTTTTAATAATATTTTTTATGAAACTGAAGCCAAAAGAACAATAAAATAGATCAAAAATTTCAAATGGACAAACAATTTAATGAAGAAACCAAAAGGACAACTATTTTTACATCTTTTTTATGTCAATAAAAAGAACACACAATTGATATAACAAATAAGGGTAAAACGTTGTCAAATACCCTCACCACTTACTTTTATTTGTCTATTATATTGGGGAAAAAAATTGCTTTTACTTTTCACTTTTAATATATCAAGAATTTGTAAAAAATTAAATTACTCATAATATGAATATTATATATAGAGTATGAATATGAAAATATTTTACTCTTTAACATTAATTACTTATTTCAAATTATATACTATTTAACATGATTCTTGGCTTATTTATATCATAATAATTAACAATTTTAAATATCTAAAAATCATATTAAAATAATTGATTATCCAAATTTTATTTATATTACATAAATTAAAATAATATAGTAATATTAGACTCGTGCTAACATGGATATCAATGCACTGTCTCCGAGATTATCTAGTTGTTGAGGTTTCGTTTTCAGCCACGTGCGTGTACGGTTGTATCCAATATGTTGTGGCTGCAATTGCACAATAGTTTGCCGCAAACACAAATATATTTTCATGCATTATAGGGTGTCGACAAATATATTTTCATGCATTATAGGGTGTCGACTCACGCGGCCGACTCAACAACATAGGTGTCGACTCACGCAGCCGACTCAACAACATAGGTGTCGACTCACTATTTGTTATTTATATTATTTTTTTAACACTTTTAATTCAAAAAATAAATCTAAATCATCAATATCAGAATGCCTATTATGTGTTAAGAAAGTTCAAGGTTAAGACAATAAATTTTTTGAATTCTCATCACCACTAAATAAGAAATCAAAAATATTTTCATATGTTTTAATTGGTTCAAATCTATTTTGAAGTGAAAAAATAGTTTGATCTACTCTATATATATAAAGCAATCAACTCTAAAAGATTCTTTAAGGGACTTTGTGATTTCGTTATCAATATTTCCATCAAATTGTTTCTTACGAAATTTAGATTTATATTCATCACATATGCAATTTCCTTAGTATAAATCATAGCATTCATTGTACATATAATTTTTTTAAAAAACAATGGCATATATTATAAGTAATTGTTTTTTAAAAAAATGGGGACCCCCAAGCGATGGCTTTAGTGTCCTAGGGGTTAAGACGACCTTGTCGACTCACTCTAGAGCGGCTTAAGCACGTTAGTAATCTAAAGTAAAAGATGAATGGGAAAGTTTACATTTTTGAAAAAAATTACTCTTTTTGTCGTAATTTATATGATATCTTTCATTTTTTTGGAGTCAAACGGTTTAAGTTGATCGGAAATTTGCGAATGAAATTTTTAAATTTAAAAGTACTATAAATCACAATAATTTAAAATTTAAAATATTTAAAAAATATATGAAAACTTTACGGTCAAAGATAGACTTGTTTAATCTCGAAATCAGAAAAGTGCCACATAAATAGAGACGAAAGGAGCAACCTTTTTTAAAAAAAAATTGGTGGTCTACTCTTTTAAACTTTTAAGATGTAAAGTTATTAGTATAATTCTAAATATATAAATTTATGGCTATAATAAACTTCATATTTTTTTTAAACAAAAAAATTAAAGCTTTTATTTAATCTTGACTTTAGACCACAAAGAGTCGCCTTAGGGAGTGATTGTTTTTTTTTTTGTGTGTAAATTAATGCAGACACGTAGAAGGGAACTTTTTCTATAAATATAAGCATGTGATGCAATATAATTTTGTGATTGAGCACCTTTATATATTGATTGAAGGCCATAATTAAACAGGTGCAGTCCCTTTGTCCTATTTCATTTTTTAAAATTATTTTCTCACTTATACCTTCATCTTATCTTAATTAGTGTATACGTCATATAATATCTATTGACCTAAGTTAACCACTTAATTGTCTTCTACAAAATAAATTATATATGTTAGTAAAATCACCAAATTCTATAGCTTATTTTTCAAGCTAGGCATTAGTATGAAAGAATTATTCTGCTTTTACCAGAAATCTGCATGGTTCTAATATATATCTCACTCCATTCTTTCATTCTTTGTCTCTATATTTATTTTGGGTTTAATTACTACACTCAAAATGATTTTTAATAGTAATTAATTAATGATAATAACTAAATTACCATCAAATATGTTCTTTTTAGATGTAATTACTAGCGACAATTATATTTTAGCATTCTTCGTAAATGTCAGTAAAGTTTGTAGCGACACTGAATGTAATGACAATTAACTAATGTCGTTAAATACTTTAGCATTCTTTGTTAATATACATATTTATTGCCGCTAAAAGTTATTTCTATTGTAGTGAATTAGGTAAGACTTTTTAAAAATAATATTATTTAATACTTATAATTAAATACGGGATGGATATAATTTTAAATTTTATATCACGATAGACAAGATGAGATTATTTAAATGGTAAAATAATCACCTCTATATGGATTCAAGTCACCAATAAACAGAAAGATGACAGCTTTTGGAGGGGGATAAAATAAAAAGCTCTTGAAGAGGGATAAAATAAAAACTATGTCGCAATCAATATCCTTAATAGTACTATGAAAAGCAAGTAACATCACAACAAAATCAACTTAAGAGTGTAAAATCTCCGATATTAATTAATCATTATTAGATTTGATGTCGCTATAGGCTTTAACATCATTTATAAAAATGTTAAAATGTAATTGTTTCTAATAATTGCCTCTGAAAAGAATTAACAGTGATTAAATTATTATCGTTAAAGATTATTTTTGGTGTAGTGTATGCCACGTATATTCAATTTAGCAATTTATACTTTTCAAGCAAACTAAATCTGTAGCTGTAAATTCTGTGGTGATTTGTTTGTACTTTTTAATTGGAAAGATAAGTTATTATTTTTTACTAATAGTTGGAAATCAACAACCAATTTTATCCATTTACTTTTCTAGCAAAATAAAGGCTAGCTAGCTGTAGCTATAAATTACTAATTATGTGATGGAGTAATTAGTTAGTCTTTTTATTTGGAATTATAATAAAGTAATTTTAATTAAAAGGTGGAAAGCACAACAACAACAACATACCCAGTGAAATCCCACTAGGTGGGGTCTGGGGAGGGTAGAGTGTACGCAGACCTTGCCACTACCTCGTGCGAGGTAGAGAGGCTGTTTCCGGAAGACCCTCAGCTCAGGTACATCAAATCCAAGTAAAAGGCGAGGAAGACAGTGTAAATACATACCATCAAATACGAAAGATAATATACAATCAACAAAAAGACAATGACATCAATAATCAATGAGAGAAGTGAAACGCAATAAACAACAAAAGGCTATCGATATCACATACAAGAACTGCAAGTGCAAGACTAGGACTACTACACACGCCTACCCTAGCAAGGAGAGACAACACGCTAGTCCTACTAACCTTCAACCTTAATACGAGACCTCCACTCCTTCCTATCTAGAGCCATGTCTTCGGTAATGTGAAGCTGAGCCAAGTCCTGTCTAATCACCTCTCCCCAATACTTCTTAGGCCTACCTCTACCCCTCCGCATACCCTCTACAACCAGCCCCTCACACCTCCTCACTGGGGCGTCTGCGCCCCGTCTCTTCACATGACCAAACCATCTCAGTCTCGCTTCCCTCAACTTGTCCACCACAGAGGCCACTCCCACCTTCTCCCGGATAACTTCATTCCTTATCCTATCACTCCTAGTATGTCCACACATCCATCTCAACATCCTCATCTCCGCAACCTGCATTTTCTGAACATGAGAGTTCTTGACTGGCCAACACTCCGCTCCATACAACAAGGCTGGTCTAACTACCACTCTGTAGAACTTACCTTTAAGTCTAGGTGGAATTTTCTTGTCACACAAGACTCCAGAGGCAAGCCTCCATTTCATCCAAGCAACCCCAATGCGATGTGTGACATCATCATCGATGTCACCACTTCCTTGAATTACAGACCCAAGATACTTAAAACTTTCTTTCTTGGGGATGCTCTGTGTGGCAAGTCTCACTTCTACATCTGCCTCATCCAACGCATCACTGAATATGCACCCTAAATATTCTGTTTTGGTCCTACTCAACTTAAACCCCTTGGACTCAAGCGTTTGTCTCCACACCTCCAACCTCGCATTAACTCTGTCCCGCGTCTCATCAATCAGTACTATGTCATCCGCAAATAACATACACCATGGGACTTCCTCCTGAATAGACCGCGTCAACTCATCCATCACCAAAGCAAATAGAAAGGGGCTAAGGACTGATCCTTGGTGCAACCCCATCTCAACTGGGAAATGTTCCGAGTCACCTCCAACCGTTCTAACCCGAGTCTTGGCTCCACCGTACATGTCCTTTATCGCCCTAATAAAAATCATCGGGACACCTTTAGCCTCCAAGCACCTCCAGAGGACATTCCTCGGTACTTTGTCATAGGCCTTTTCAAGGTCAATGAACACCATATGTAGGTCTCTCTTCCTTTCTCTATATTTTTCTACCAGTCTTCGCATAAGATGAATGGCTTCGGTCGTCGACCGTCCTGGCATGAATCCAAACTGGTTCTCAGAAATGGACACCCCTCTTCTCACCCTCATCTCCACCACTCTCTCCCAAATCTTCATAGTATGGCTTAGCAATTTGATACCCCTGTAGTTGTTACAGTTCTGGATATCACCCTTGTTTTTATATAACGGAACCATTGTACTCCACCTCCATTCATCAGGCATCTTTGCTGTCCTAAAAATAACATTAAACAACCCAGTCAACCACTCTATACCTGCCTTGTCCGTGCTCTTCCAAAAATCCACCGGAATCTCATCGGGTCCGGTCGCTCTTCCCCTGCTCATCCTTCTAATAGCACGTAAAACCTCCTCGCTCCTAAAACACCTGCAGTACCCAAAGTCTCGAAGTCTTTCCGAGTGTGCCAAATCACCCAACACAATTTCTCCGCCCCCTTCTTCATTTAGAAGTTTGTGAAAGTATCTTCGCCATCTCTGCTTAATGGAGGTCTCATCCACCAATACTTTGCCTTCCTCATCCTTGATACACTTTACTTGGTCCAAGTCGCGCGCCTTTCTCTCTCTTGCTTTTGCGAGCCTATACAATTTCTTATCCCCACCTTTGTCCCCCAGCTCGACATACAAGCGCTCGAAAGCTGCCGTCTTAGCCTTCGTAACTGCTAACTTAGCTTCTGTCTTCGCTGTCTTATAGACTTTCTTAAGCGACCGCTTCTCTTCCTCGTCTATACACTCCACCAACTTTGTGTATGCAGCCTTCTTCGCTTCCACTTTGCCTTGGACTTCCCCATTCCACCACCAATCTCCTTTACGACCTCCAAATTTACCCCTTGATACCCCCAACACCTTTGAAGCAACTTCCCTAATGCAACTAGCTGCTTTGTTCCACATGGTGTCCGCATCCCCGCTATCACTCCAAGCCCCCATTCCACTCAACTTCTCGCCCATCTCCCGGGAAAGGTCAGGAGTCAAGCCACCCCATTTAATCCTCGGTCGATCATATACACTCTTCTTCCTCTTGTCCCTCTTAATTTCCAGGTCCATCACCAACAGCTTGTGTTGGGTAGTAACATTTTCACTTGGGATAACCTTGCAGTCCTTAACGAGGCCTCTATCACCCTTCCTAAGGAGTAGGTAGTCTATCTGGGTCTTAGCTACCGAGTTACGAAAGGTAACCATGTGGTTCTCCTTCTTCGGAAAGCATGAGTTAGCAATCACCAACTCAAAAGCCTTAGCAAAATCCAGAAGCGCAGTTCCACCCCCATTTCTCTCCCCAAAACCAAAGCCTCCATGAACATCATCGAAGCCATTAGAAATTGCCCCGATATGGCCATTAAAATCTCCACCAATGACAATTTTCTCGGTTATCGGTATACCTCTAACTACCTCATCCAAATCCTCATAAAAGAGCTTCTTGGCCTCCTCTCCCAATCCCACTTGAGGTGCGTAAGCACTAATAACACTCAAAGTACCTCCTCCAATGACTAGCTTAATCAACATCAACCTATCACTGATCCTCCTAACCTCCACCACTTGCTCCCTCAAATCCCCGTCTACTAAAATACCCACTCCATTTCTATCCCTAGAGCCTCCTGAGTACCACAACTTAAACCCGTCGACATCCCGAGCCTTGGAACCTACCCACCTAGTCTCTTGGACACAAGCTATATTAATCTTTCTCTTGTTGAGAATTTTCACTAACTCTAAGGACTTCCCCGTTAGCGAACCTATGTTCCAAGATCCTACCCTCAATTTATGGGAACCCGTACCCCACTTACCACTATTCTCCCTCGTCCTCGGTCTCAACCGAAGACATGACTCAAAACCACCATCAAGTACCAAATCCACTTGAAAACTACTGAATCTAATGAAAAGGTGGAAAGCACAAATTCATATATTTGAGTTTCAGAATTTGCAGAAATATAATGGCCCAATTAGTGAGCATGGAAATTGGAATGCAATTATCAGAATTTGCAATCCTCCTGTTAATGCATTGACACTTTCAGGTAATTAATTAATTATATATATATATATATATATGCGCGCGCGCACTAGTACTATAATTAATTTTCACATTATTTGCAATTAAAATTATTCATCCAAAGTTATTTGGTGAAGAAAAATAACGATGCTTGCATATATGTGTGAACCTAACTAAAGAAGCTGAATGAGAGATTTAGAAGAGAAGAGAAGAGAGGAACTTTTTTATTTTTTGTAAGAAAAATGTTAAGCGTACATGATGAGGAAGTAGCTACTTATATATTTCTGTAACTAACTTCCAGAAGGTAGTAATAACAACTTTTACAGAAAAAGACTAATCTACCCTTTCTGTTGCTAACTAATATCAACCCTTAATGTCACCTACTTTATATCACAATACTCCCCTTCAAACTAGGTGGTGCAAAGATATCTAACACTCCTAGTTTGGATAGTAGGTGTTCATGTTGAAGTCTAGATAATCCTTCTGTCAACACATCTGCAGGCTGGTCACTTGTGGAAATATAGCTCACAGTGATTAGTCCTTGTTGTAATTTTGCCCTTATAAAATGACAATCGATCTCAATATGCTTTGTCCTTTTGTGATACACTGGATTTGCAGCAATTTGAATGGCTGCTTTGCTGTCACTATACACCTGCACTGGTAGTTTAACTTCAGCTCCTACTTCTTTCAGCAAACCAAGCAACCACACTAATTCTGAAACAGTGGAGGCAATGCTCATATATTCAGCTTCAGTTGAACTCTTTGACACTATCGTTTGCTTATTTGCCTTCCAAGAAACTAATGACTGACCAACCTTCACCATGTATCCTGTTATAGACTTTCTGGTCAACACACAAGAAGCCCAATCAGCATCACAAAATGTTGTCACCAAACCATCTGAACTGCTGGATAACAATAAACCTTGTCCAGGTTGTCTCTTGATATATTTGATCACTCTTAGTGCAACATCAAGATGTGACTTCTTTGGATGATGTAGGAATTGACTAAGAGTTTGTGTGCTAAATGTTATGTCTAGTCTGGTCATATTTAGATACAATAACTTGCCAATTAGTCTTTGATACATTGTTTGATCCACAAGTGGATCCTCTGTCTCTGTTGTTCCTTCTTTATATGCTCATCATACAACTTTGATGTCAATTTAACATTGATGTCAATAGGTGTGTCTGCAGGTTTGGCTACTGTCATGCCAACTTCAGATATCAGTTCAAGAGCATACTTTCTTTGGTGCATCAATATACCATTAGTTGATCTAGTGAATTCAATTCCTAAGAAATACTTTAATTCACCTAGATCCTTCATCTTGAAAGCTTGTTGTAATGCTCCTTTTGTATCTTCTATTAGTTTTAGACTGCTACCAGTGATCAACATATCATCCACATACACAAGTACTATAATGATCCCACCTTCTGTTTTGTTAATAAACAATGAATGGTCATGTTGACTCTGCTGAAACTTTAGTTTGAGAAGTGCTTCAGTCAACTTATGGTTCCACTGCCTAGGTGCTTGTTTGAGACCATAGAGGGATTTGGTCAGCCTACATACCTTCTCCCTTTGACTGACAAAGCCCTGTGGCAACTGCATATAGATCTCATAATCTAGCTCACCATGTAGGAAGGCATTAAACACATCCATCTAATGAATATGTCAATGCGTTGAAGCAGGAAGAGAAACAATGGTTCTAACAGTAACCATCTTCACAACAGGAGAAAAAGTTTCCTTGTAGTCTATTCCTTCCTACTGACTATACCCCTTAGCAACCAGCCTAGCTTTGAATCTTTCCACTTCTCCTGTGGATTTATACTTCACTTTATAGATCCATCTACAACCTATAGGTCTCTTCCCTTGTGGTAGATCAGTGATCACCCAAGTGTTATTACTTTCAAGGGCCTGAATTTCAGATTGCATAGCATCCACCAACGTTTTATTTGTAACAAGCTCAAAGTAGGTATCAGGTTCCCTTATGATAGAAGTTGCAGCAATGTAAGCTTAATAAGGAGAGAAGAGATGATCATAACTCATATAGTTGCACATAGGGTAGGGAACAAGTTTATTGAGAGTACATGAAACAAAATCCTTCATCCATAATGGAGATTGTTTAGGCCTAGAAGATCTTCTAACAGCAGACAGTCTAGAATTTTCATCAACATAATCTGATGCTACAACACCAGTATCTACTTCAGGAACAGGTATGGCATGACTTAAGGCAACTCAGACTCCTGTTGTTGATCATCATAAGGATAATTAGTAGCAGGAACATAGGGAGACATCATGTGATCTAGTCTAGGATGCAGAACTACAGAATCAGGCATGGAGTCTGGAAACACCTTCTCAATTGGACTAGACATCTGAGCAAAAGGAAATTGATCCTCTCTAAACAGTACATCCCTACTAATAAAAAAGGACATGTTACTTAGATCAAGTAATATATATATCCTTTTTGAATTTCTGAATATCCCATAAGAACAACAGACTTGGATCTTGGTAGTAGCTTGTCATGCTCAGTCAGTTGTTTAGGCACAAGTATCCAATGGTTTTGAGATGAGTCAATACTGGTTTTCTACCATATAGCCTTTCATAAGGTGTCTCAAAACCAGGCACACTACTAGGTAACCTGTTAATGAGGTATGTAGTAGCTAACACACATTGACCCCAATAACTCACTGGTATACTAGCCTGAAACTTGAGTGCTCTTGTGACCTCAAGTAAATGCCTATGTTTCCTTTCAGCAACACCATTTTGCTGAGGGGTATAAGGACATGATCTTTGATGTATAATACCCATATCTTTGAACATATTAACACAGACAGAGTTCACAAACTCAGTACCATTATCAGACCTCAATATTTTGACTGCCTTCCCAAATTAAGTTTTAACATAGACAAGAAACTCTTTAATAGAAACAAAAACAGCTAATTTATGTTTGAGCAAAAATAACCAAGCCATTCTAGAAAATTCATTAACAATGGTAAGAAAATACTTACTACCATCAACTGTAGGTACAACATAGAGACCCCAAACATCAACATGTATCAAATTAAAGCAGGCTATAATTTTAATACTACTCATAGGAAATGCTAGTCTTGTTTGTTTGGCATAAGGACATATAGAGCACTTAGACAAAGTACATAGATTTTGTTAATTCACAGCAAACATCCTTGCAAGAACTGCAAAAGATACATGCCCTAATCTTTGATCCCATAACTCCATGTCTACTGGTTTTGTATTGTTGACAACAAATGCACATTCCTTCTCACTACTGGTACTTGCATTTTTATTTGTTAAGTGCAGCTTTAGTAAGTATAAACCACCCTCTTCTTTACCAACTTCCTTCACCTTTCCACTGTAGAGTTCCTAGAAAACACAAAAATTAGGAAAGAAAGTGACAGAACAACCTAACTCCTTTGTGATCTGACTGACTGATAATAGATTATATTTGAAGTCTGGAACATGTAATGCATTACTGATGATACTTCTGGCTGATAGGACACATGAACCAACATGAGAAACTTGAGTGGTAGTACCATTTGGAAGATACACAGGTTTCAATTCTGGAAGCTTTGACACTGAACCTTTCACCATCATATCTAAGTTAGAGACCATATGATTTGTTGCACCTGTATCAATAATCCATACTCGACTATGATCAACAATAAAAGAGTCCTTACCTGTAGTACTAGCAGTATTGCAAGTAGAAATAGTAGGTGCATCTGACTTCTGTTGAACCATATTCAAAATATGATCATACTGATCCTTTGTAAAAGTACATCCCTACATATCTGTTGAACCTCTTTCTTAGTTTTACTAATTTTGAGGTTGACATTAGATCCCTCAGAAGAATGTTGCTGTGGATTAGATAAAATTCCCCAGCCTGATAGGGGAATGTTGGTGTTGAGACCATATGTAAAGTTGGCCTGAGCTGATGGATACTGATTGGAGTGATTGCTAGTTGGGGAAATTGATCCCTCTTGCACCTTTCTTTTTTACTTAAGATCAGGAGGAAAACCTATCACTTTGTAGCAATACTCTTTGTTGTGACCTTTGCATTTGCAGAAATCACATATTAGTATTGAATTCCTCTTAAACTTCTAATTCACACCTGAGCTATTACTAACACCTGAACTGCTACCAGCTTTTAAGTACATAGCAACAGATGGATCTGAGCCAATAAAAGTCATTCCCAAGATAGTAGTACAATTCACCACAACCTTTTGACATTTGTCCCCAACTATCATAGAGTACACATGATTAATTGTTGGTAATGGATCTAGCATGAGAATTTGACTTCTAGCTTGCTGATACGATTCATTAAGTCCCATCAGAAACTGATAAACCTTCTGTCTGTTCATATGAGTTACAAATCCCTTTGAAACCTCACAGTTCCAACAATGAGTTGGTACTAATATCTCAAACTCATCCCATTGAGTTTTGAGTCGTGTGTAATACTCAGAGATAGATGCAGTACCTTGTTGCATAGATGCAATATCTTTGTGCAAGCTATAGATTCTAGAACCATCTACTCGATCATACATCTCTCTTAAATCAGTCCAAACATTAAATGCACTAGAGGCAAAAGCAAGTCCACTCAATAACCCTTTAGATACAGAGTTTAGTAACCAAGACAACACAATTGCATTCACTCTTTCCCAATGTCCCCACAATTCTACACTATACATCTCTTTCTTAACAGTTCCATCAATTAACCCAAGCTTATTCCTTCCTAACAATGCTAGTCGAATAGATCTACTCCATAACATATAATTTTTTATCTCAAGTAGTTGAAACGAAATCAAACTAATACCACTAACATCAGTAGGATTAAGAAACAAGGGATGATTGTAGTCAATACCTTGACCTTGCACAGAGCTGCTAGTTTGAGGAACAAGTGGTGCAGATTCATTCTGAGGTAAATCAACGGAGCTACTTCCAGGTGCCATTAATGATCTACTTGAGCTTCTTCTCGCGAAAACAATTAACCAACAGTTACCACAAGATACAGAATCCGGCCTTATCTCAAGCTACGATCTGTATCCAATTTTGATACAACTCTATGAATCAATCAATTGATTCTTTGATCCTTTGGCAACTACCAGCTTCGGATCTTAATCAGACTGAAGCATGAAGCTCTGATACCATGAACGTAACTAAAGAAGCTCAATCAACACCATGAATGAGAGAGATTTAGAAGAGAAGAGAAGAGAGGAACTTTTTATTTTTTGTATGAAAAATGTTAAGCGTACATGATGAGGAAGTAGCTACTTATATATTTCTGGAACTAACTTCCAGAAGGTAGTTATAACAACTTTTACAGAGAAAGACTAATCTACCCTTTCTGTTGCTAACTAATATCAACCCTTAATGTCACCTACTTTATATCACAACAGTGTGATTAAAAGTTTTATTATAACTCATGCATACTCCCTCCGTCTCCGTCTCATTTTAACGTCGTTTTAGCAGTATTAAAAAGAACTACTTCTTTAATGTTAAGAATATATAGTAAATAAAAAACGATTGCCAAACTTTAGTTTTGAATTTAATTGCTAATATTCATTGCTATATAGAAGTATTAATTTTTTGTGTCTTTGGGGAACAGTGATAGGTGGTTTAAAAGAGCAATATGAAGAAGCTGTGGAACGAAACGATGTCAAAGCTATAGTTTTAACTGGTAATTTATTAATACTATACTAATGTGCATGTATATACCTTTTTTTCTTATTTAAAGATTTCATCTCATATTTGATTATTATACACAATTTGATTATTTGATTCACGTATAATACTACTGGTTTAAACTAGACTCTTCTCGCAAAAATAACGGCATTTTGCCATGGAATTTTGCAACTTTTCTTTTAAAGTTGAACTCTGAAAAATACATTTGGTCATAATTTTTTTTTGAAATTCAAAAAACACCAAAAAATGGTTTTCATTTTTTTCCCGCTCTCTATTACTCACAAAAATGAAAAAAAATTCTAATTTATATTCATGATCAAATATAATTTTGATTTTTTAATTTTCTTTTTAAAATAACTATTTTTTTTTCAATATTCTACAATGAAATATGACCAAAGCTCTAACACTTGGGAAGTACTTTAATTCGGACACGAAAGTGCAAAGCGTGTATTTCCTCAGATCAACCCAATAAACATTACATAATTGAAAATAATTTAATTTTTATTTAGTCCATATTAAAAAATATTTTAGTAGTAGTAGTTTTTATGATTTAGAAATTTCTTGGAGTCTTTCAACATTGTAGGAGATGACAAATTTTGTGGTGGGCTTGACATCAACATCATTCAGAAAGTTCAAAAGAATGGTATAATCATAACTCAACACCTTCTATTTTTATTTTTATGTATAACTGTGGAGTTCGGGTCAGTTCGAACATAACTCAAAAGACTTTGTTGTAGTAATTTATATTGTAAAATGACAAAATCCTTTTCTTGATATGTCACAGGGGACACTTCATTTCTACCGGATGCATCGGTTGAACTTGTGATTGACACAATTGAAAGTATTTAACACAATATACATTGATTTCATTTATTCTCAATATATAACTTTATTTGTCCTGATTTTGGTTATTGTAATGTAGATGGTAAGAAGCCTTCTGTTGCTGCTATTCAAGGATTTGCCCTTGGTGGAGGTTTGGAATTGGCTATGGTTTGTTATTTTTGCCTCAAGTTGAGTTTCATGGTTTTACACCTTTGTAGCTTTTAGTATTTAACCTGATATGTTTATTATTGTTCTTTTTGTTTAGGGGTGTAGTGCTAGAATAGCAACGTCGAGGGCTGAACTTGGTCTACCTGAACTGAAGCTTGGACTTATTCCTGGTTGTGGAGGTAAACATGTCTTGTTTTATTATATATTAGTGTAGCTTGTTGATATATTATTGCTATTGTTGATAAAGTCACACATATGGTTGAAGGCACTCAGCGTCTTCCACGGCTTGTTGGGACATCAAAGGCTATTGAGATGTTAATGGTAAGCCAGATTACATTCCATTGATTAACTTGTTAGTTGGAGTTAATAGGTTGTCTAATATTGGGAGTTTGTCCTTTTTCCTTTTCACCTATCTTTGTACTAAACACTAGTTATTATAATGTGACAGTCATCCAAGATCATTACCTCAGAAGAAGGGAAGGAGTTGGGCATTATCGATGATGTGGTATCTTCTCATGAAGACCTCTTAACAGTTTCTTGTCTCTGGGCATTAGATATTGCAGAAGGGCGGATAGCCCGTACTCATACACTTCAAAGGACAGATAAAATTGAACCTATACATGAGTCATCTGCTATCTTGGAAGTTAAAAGACAACAGGTTTTGAAGACTTCTCCCCATTATAAAGCGTGCCTTGATGTGATAGAAGAAGGTATCATTTCTGGAGGCTATGCTGGAGTTTTAAAGGTGAGGCTTAAAACACACAACATAAAGTTCTTTCTTAGCATGCAAAAACTTGTAGCAAGAAATATGAAAGTTCAAGTTTATGTGCTTAGTCATTTTTATCATCCTCTACTTAGTATGGAACCAATTACACCGTTATAAAATGAGTGGAAGTTTCCACTAATAAGTGCAAATTCATTTATTATACATTCACAATCTAAGTTCTAGTCGAGCAAGGGAAGTAGAAATGGGACGGAAGGGGGGTATGTTGTCTACTTGTTGATATAAATTTGTTTCCTAGCTGTCTTTTACAGGATAGCTTTTTATAGTTTCACTTAGGTCGGCTAAATGAGTCCTTATTTTTTCTATTTCTACTATTTTCTTTGTGGTTAGTTTGATTGTCTTTCGGATATTTGTTTTGAGATTTTCCGGTATGGTTTAGTTTGTTAGTTCTCGAGTTAATGAGTTTCTGCTAATTTCTATTTGTAGGAAGACAAGGTTTTCAGAGAACTAGTACTCTCAAAATCTGCTAAAGCTCTGCTGCATGCTTATTTTGCTGAACGTGCAACATCAAAGGTAGAATCTTAATGTTATTAGTTTTTTGTAAGCCATTCCCTTTTAAGAACTACTTTCAAATGTTGTGTTGCCGGTCATCCTTTGATGCAATTGGAACTTCTACTATGTACAGGTACCAGGCATTACCGACTGTAAGCTTAAGCACCGGAAAATAGAGAAGGTTGCTGTTATTGGTGGTGGTTTAATGGGCTCTGGTATTGCCACAGCTCTTATACTCAGTTCTATACAAGTCATTCTCAAAGAAATCAACTTCGACTATCTGCAAAAGTCACTTAAATCAATAGAAGGTACCTTTCCCACTTTCGGAATGTCTTTTTCATATTACACAGATATAAGTTGTAGTAATTTACACTTTTTGGTGGCAAAGTGAAGCTTTTCTGTTAATAACTTGAAGTGCAAAAATGTAAGGACTTAGAAAACAATGAAAATGAATCAGCACTAAATATGTTTAGGAGTTCATTCACAAGAGAAGAAGGGCATACAAAGCACAAATATCTAATAGACAATGTCGATCAGGCTTTGGATGCTTCAATCAGGACTTGAAAAACCTCCATTACTTTAGTCGAGCTGAGAATTCATTTTCGGTTGTTGTGTTTGTTCATTTATCCTGAAGCATCTTAGGGGATTTTATTGCTCTCCTCTGTTTCTTCTTTGTATATGAGAATTACGAGCTGTGATATCTATGCATAGTCTTGAGACAGAACGTAACATGTTACATTTCCTAAGAGGAAGAACAGACTAATATAAAATATTGCATTTCTTCCATAATATAGCATTAAACTGTTGCTGATGCATATAATTTGTGCCACAGTAAATCTCCAAAGCCTGGTGAAAAGAGGAGAGTTGTTAGAGGAGAAAATGAAGAAAGCTTTTTCCCTCCTCAAAGGTGTTGTGGACTATGAAGAATTCACAGATGTAGACATGGTCATCGAGGTTACTCATCGGATCCATACTACTCTTTGTTTAACTTTGCATCAATGCATTTTTATGTTCAATGGCCTTGATTAGTCTAAAATCAGCTATAACTTTTACAATTGTGGAAACCTTCATCTCCTATTCTCTCTCAGGTGGTAAATGAGGAAGTATTGTTGAAGCAATCAATTTTTGAAGAAATTGAGAAGATCTGTCCTCCTCATTGCATATTCGTGTCAAATACATCCACCATTGATCTTAATATGATTGGAGCAAGGACAAAATCACAAGATCGCATTGTTGGCACACATTTATTCAGGTATATAACCTACTTCAATTTAGCTGTCAGATTTCCTTGTGTTGTACTGAATTTTCTGACTTGTCTACTTCTGCAGCCCTGCTCATGTGATGCCACTCTTGGAAATTGTACAGACGGAAAACACCTCTAAACAAGTAATACTCGACGTTCTAAAATTTGCTAAGATCATCCAAAAAGTTCCTGTAGTGGTGAAAAACTGCACCGGTTTTGCTGTCAACCGGACATTTTTCCCATACATGCAAGGAGCTGAGATATTGGCAAACTTAGGCGTTGATGTTTTCAGAGTTGATCGAGTTATCACTGAATTTGGCATGCGAATTGGACCTTTCCAGTAAAATCTTCTCTCCCAATTCTATCTCTTGATATTATGTGATTCGAGTGAGTGCTTAAAGTCTGTATCAAACAGTTACAGTAGAAATGGATGGTAAAATGAGACACTGTAATTTGGCTGCTATAGTGTCTTTCCGATAAATACTCATTTTAATATTGCAGGCTTTTCGACTTGTCTGGATATAGTATATTTCTGGCAGTAGTCAAGGAGTTCGCTGCAGCATTTCCAGATCGCACTTTCCTGTGTCCATTAGTTCAACTTATGATGGCAAATGGTCGTACAGGCATGGATGATATATTATTACTCGCATTCAAATTACTACTTATTTCATAATATTCTTAGCAAGGGCTTGCTTTAGGAAACTAATTTTAGAAATGCAGGCAAGAAAAACGGACGAGGCTACTACTTATATAACAAGGGAAAGATCCCTGAACCAGATCTCTCTGTGTTGCAAATAGTTGAAGAGTCAAGGAGACTTGCAAGCATTATGCCGGGGGGAGAGGTAAAAAATGTGTCTATATCTTTTTGTGATCCTTTTTCGTCGTAATCATTATCTATGTAAAACTTCACTGAGTACTCTAACATGTTTGCTGTATTGCAATTCGACAGCCAATATCTGTGATGGACCAAGAAATTGTGGAAATGTTGTTTTTCCCTGTGGTCAATGAGGCGTGCCGAGTAATCGAGGAAAGAGTTGTTGTGAGAGCATCAGACCTTGATGTTGCTTCTGTCCATGGGATGAAGTTCCCTTCAGAGAGGTATATGACTATAAGAGCTCTTCATCAATTCTTAAGATTGTAGACTCGGGTCAAATGTTTGCTTGTATATTGTTCAACCTTAGACTATCGTCTAACAATTGCAATAACTTACAAAATATTCTCATAAGATTTTCAGTTTGCTCAAAAGGAATCTTTATATAGTAGTTTGAATGATCCATAAGTTGCATGTGGAAAAAGAAGAAGTCATTTTCACTTCTTCATCAATGGATAGGGTGATGTGATGCGCAATGGATAAGTAAGAAGGACTTAATTATGTTATAGGAGTTTTGAGCGCGACTTAAGACTCATGCAGCATCGAGGACCTAGGACGACACCTATATCTTATATCTAATATCAAAGTTGTTTATTTCCCATTTACATTTGACATTTAGTTAACTTATTAGCTTCTAAACTTTGTGTTTGCAGGGGAGGTATTATGTATTGGGCAGATTCAATTGGAGCAGAGTACATATATGCAAGACTGAAATATTGGTCAGAAGCATATGGTAATATCTTCAAGCCATCACAATTCTTGCAAGAAAGGGCCACCAAAGGCATACCATTGGCGGAACTATAGCTTTAAATATTCGAAGACGATTATATAATATGTGTTTCAACGTTATCAATGTTGTTGGGGCTGACTATATGAATTCTTACCATCTATCTAGCCCTATTTGGATATGTTTCATTATACATATTCAATAATCTAGGTTGTCTAATTTATATAACTATGGTTAATACTTTGCTGATGAATCTAATTAGAAGAAATTGATGTAATGAGTCTCACATTTCTAAAGGTATTCAATTTGGAATGATAAAGATTATTGATAATTTTGGGAAATCAGAATAAAATGTGTATTTAAAGTAAATTTTTAGGTGTTTTGTATTCTTTTATTAGATTGTCGATTAATATTTCTTTTTGAGAAAAGGTATAAGTATCTCTTTCAGTTATATTCGAAGTTTTAACGTGATATAGAGAATTAAATTCTTGATAGATGGCACACGTGTGATTTCACAATTTCTTTTTTAAAAAAAGAAATCTATTTCATTTTTTTTTCTTTTTTCTTGAGTGTTTTTTTACTAAAATAGTCAAAAGTTGAGTGACTTTATTGATACAAAATTAAATTTAATAACTTTGCTAAATAATTTCTTAAATCATATACATAAGTGACCTTTTGAGATGTACACTCCAACAAATAGTCATTTTAAGGATTTCATGGCAATAGTTTCCTTTGGATTGTTTTTGGTTATTAGCTTATAATTTTTTACGTTTTTCCTTTATTTTTTCTCCAAAAATTAAAAAGAAGAAGATAAAAGTGCACAAGATATTTTTTAAAGCTTATTAATACATAAAACTATTCCCAATTTATATAACTTATTTTTCGTTTTAGTCAATTCTAGAGAAAATGGTCTAAAGTCCCCCCAATCTATACCCGAAACCCCAACTACACACTCCAACTTCACGGGTGTCCTATCACCTCNCCCCCCCCCCCCCCCCCCTCTAACATTTTATTTGTCTATTTACTACACACTTGAGTGCTGACCTGTCATAAGAGGTGAGAACACCTCCTCTAGGCGCGTGAGAAGAGGCAATAGCCTTAAATTTTGACAAAAAAAGTGTACTTCTCCAACAGTCATCTTCCCCGAGTTAAATAAACCATTTTTCCTTCTTCCCCACCATTAACCCTTGTTCCTTTTTTTTAAATTTCACAATTTTCTTTCAATTTAAGGTAGGTTTTAGTTGTTTATGTTCATTTCTACTTTAAATCTTGAAGTTAGGATTTGTAATCTGCTCTAATTTCTTATTTAGAATCTCTAGTTTGAATATTTAATTTTCTCGAAATTCTTTAAAAATGACAAATGAAAACTTGAATAAGTTTTGTATGGATAAATCCGGCCCAATGCTCAACGCTGTAGTGAGATGCAAATATGAAATTTTTCTGAATTTGCAAACTTCTTGGTCGAAATTAAATCTGGGAAGAAGATTTAACCTTTATTAAATCAGTTGATAAACTATGTAATCAAGTTGAAAATACACACAAAAATGCTCGATCATCACCAGAAATGCTTCGATTTGAATGGAGAAAACGAGATGAAAAGCTTCTCTTTGGGGTTTCTTATGTTTTTAGGACGAAAATGGAGAAAAAAACAAGAATTGGGGGTTGAAGTGGGTGGGGACTCGCGCGTGCAAACACGTGAGACAATTTATTTGGTTTATATGGACAGGGCAGCACTCAAGTGTGTAGTAAATAAACAAATAAAATGTTCAGGGGGTGATTGGACACCCGTGAAGTTGGAGTGTGTAGTTGAGATTTCAGGTATAGGTTGGGGGAACTTTAGACCATTTTCTAGTACATTTCTATAGTTAATATATAATAATTTAATTCTAAAATATTCATTTTACCTTTAATGAAATAATTTACAGCCATATAAATAATCACAATTTTTTTTAAAAGGTTCTTTTTTTAATTTTATATCAATTCAAACTAACTTATATAAACTGAAACGAAGTTCGTATAAATTAAAGCATAATCAACTCAATAAGAAAGCAAATGTGAGGCCAAGAGCAAAGACTATGACATGTGAAGTTATGCCATGTAATAAAGTATGAATTACTATTAAATTCACCCTTCAATTTGTCTCGAAAAGTCAGTTATACGCTTAAACTATCATGACGATCTATTACAAACCTTAACTGTTTAAAAATGAATCTTTTTACCCCCTAAAACTGACGTGGCAAAAAATAAAAAAAGAAAAGCACATTTGACAGTAAATAAAGTAAAAAAAAAATTAAAATCTTCATTTTACTATCATCCTACCCCCACCCTCCACCCTCCACCCAATACCTCTTCTTCTTCTTCTTCTTCTTCTTCTTCATAGGCAACCGTCTTCTTCTTCTTTATTTTTTTCCATCATTTTTTCATACCCAATTTCCATCCACTCCACTATACCTCCACCAATATCCTCTCCCCCACCCCTCCCCCATCATATCCTATTTTAATACTTATTCGATTTCACCATTTCATTATATTTGATTTTTCTCTTCGGCTTTATTGGTGGTTGATAAAATTCATGATTAAGTTTAAAAAAGGGATAAAGGTCTGAAAAATACCCCAACTTTGGTCGAATTTGTTGTTGCGAAACTAAACTTTCATGATGACCTATTACCTCCCTAGACTATTTAATACCGTATTTTTTACCCCCTGAACTATTTAATAGTGTATTTTAAAGGTATATATGTGCCCACGTGGACACATTACTATTTATAATTTTGCATTATTTTTTATGTCCACATGGGCAAATATATATGTTTAAAATACGGTATTAAATAATCTAGGGAGGTAATAGGTCCTCATGAAAGTTTAGTATCGCAACAGCAAATTCGACCAAAATTCGACCAAAGTTGGGGTATTTTTCAGACCCTTATCCCTTTAAAAAATAAAATATAATGATGGATTTGCCTGCATTGGGTGACAAAGAAGCGGGAATTGAAGGTGGTGGAGAAGAAAAATTTGATTGACAATGGTGGTAGTGATATTTGGTGGTGGGTTTGTACCTTTTGATGGTGATGATGTAATTTTGGCGATGAGTTTATTTATGGGTGCCAAATTTTGTTGTGGATCTTTCTAATTTTTGTGGAGATAATGGTGATAGTATGATTTCGATGGTGAATTTGATCATAGGTGATGAAATTTATGGTGACTATTTTGATTTTTATGGTGAAATATATAGATTTGGTAGTAATATGGCGGCAATGGTAGTGGGTTCATGGTGGTGTTCATTGAAGAAGAAACAATTGAATGATATGGAGAATTTTAGTCAAAATTTGACATGGCATCTGATGTGGCAGTGACATGGCATTGATGTGGTGCAAGTGTGATACACTTCCCATTGTGAGAGTGATGCTACACGTCTTAGAGGTTAAAAAAATTCACTATTTAGTAGCAGAGGTGTAATAAGTCACTATATTAGTTTAAGTGTGTAATGACATTTCGAGACAAGTTCAAAAGTAAATTTATGCCTTTTCCCTTCCAAAAATAGAAATCTGTATATATCACTATCAGAAAGCTTAAAAGGACAAAACTTATCCAAAAAGGGAATTTCACTATAATACTTTTTGGGTTAATACATTGCTCCCTAACTAAGTTTGTCAATAAATTATGATTTATTTTAACTAAGCATTTAAACACGTAATAAAATATTTCAATAAGACATTTGATTCAAATTTTGGGAACCTTTTTTGTGCGTATTCTTTAGTGTTCAATTACTTAAAATATGTCACATTCTTTTAATTATATGCATTAACGTTAATAAATTATTATACAGGAATTTTTATAAATAGTCACTGTAATAAATTTAATTATGCTCTATAGCTATAGTTTACATATTTACGGGTTGTAGCTATAGTTTAAGTTGTCCCATTTGTATAATCCGCAAGTACATTTGCATAATTGAATTATTTTTGTATAAACTCGAAATAACGAATTTATTCAAACACAAACATCTTAACTTTAAACAATTATACAAATTATATTATACAAAATTATATTATACGAATTTTGAATTATACAAACATGCGAATTATATAAACTCAAAAATTAAGTCCACGTAATTATCACTGAATGTTGATCGCGAGTGGTAATTAATTGAAACTATAGCTATGATGACTAATTAATAAGTATATGTTTGCTTAACCATATAATTTCTCCATTGTAGAAGCTTAAGACTTTTGCATCCATTTTAAATATAATTTTTTTTAAAAAACTTTTATACATATTCTCAATTAAATTTGATATTTGGTGAATATGTTTCTAACATCGAAAATTGAAGAATCGAACTGAATCGAAATTGGATAAAATCGAGGTACTTGACAATTATAAGCTTCTAGGAAATCGGTATAGAGGGTAGTCAAATTTGGCTTCTGCTAGTGGGGAGAGTACAACTTCTTCGTAATATTAGGAATACAGTTAGAACTTTGTTTATAAATAATATTTGAGCGTTTGTAATTACAATCGAAATTGTTAGAACATGTTATTACAAACGCTCAAATATTATGTTGTAGGAAATATATAATATAACATAATATTTGAGTGTTTGTAATAACATGTAATCATAAATATTTATTTATATTCTTTTTAATTATATATGTCGTCCTTACTAAAAATAGATAATCTTTAACACTTGTAATATCACAAAACCAATGCATAAATGCACTATTTTTCCAATTTTACCTTTGATATTTACTCCATCCGTCCAACAATAGTTGTCCACTACACTAAAAATAGTTATCCAACAATACTTGTTCAATTTTTAAAATCAAAAGATAATTTACTTTTTGTATCTATTTTACCCTTGTTATAGTATTCATCATCTGACACATTTCTCAAATCATTATATTTAATAAAGTTAAAGGATAATATAGTAATATTACCCCAATTATTTATTGTTTCTTAAGATATGTGTCAAGTCAATAGTGGATAACTATTGTTGGACAAATGGAGTATTAGCTTTGAAATATGCATTTGACCAACATAGAAATACTAAGTAAATCATTTATGTTCATCGGTCAAAGTAATTAATTAAAATAAATTAATTCATTTTCATAATTGAAAACTTGACTTTAAGAAAACACTAAATAAGGATGCAATGGTAAGCTTACCTAGTTTCTTAAAGGACGTGAAATCTAAAATAATGACAATTTAATAGGAACATAAGGAGTATAAAAGAAACATAAAAATATGTAATTTATTACAGCCTCCTTTCCTATTTAATTAGTTGTCACCATTTTAGATTTCACGCCCCTTATGAAACTAGGTAAGTTTACTATCGTACTTTATCTAGTGTTCTCTTGAAATCAAGTTTTTAATAAATGAACATAAATTAATTTATGTTGATTAATTAAATTGACCAATGAATATGAATTATAGTTAATTAATTTTCCTATGTTGATCAAATTTGTATATATTTTCAAGGCTAATAACTCTTAAGGGTAAAATAGGAAAATGTCATTTCTACTTAGTAAAAACGATATGTAAATAGGAACGGATGAATAATTCATCACTTTCATAATATTTTTAATACCTTATTCATGAACTATAATATACCCATTTAATAAAATTGTATAAAAATACTACTCCCGCTGTCCCTATTTACTTGTCCACTTTAGAAATGACACACCTATTAAGACAACAATGATTAACATAGTGAAGTTACAATTTTACCCTTATTAATTATGATTCCAAAATCAATTTACTCATTAAAGCCATTGTCCAAATTTCAAAGATGAGATAGCTAATCAATGTTGTGGGAAGTTCATCAGTTTATTTATTTATGACAACTTTTCACATTTTAGTGGGTTCACTGCGTAAGACCCACAAATGACAAAGAAGGTTAGCACTTTAGTTAAATTAAGTTAAAAAAAAATTACAGCCACTTCTTTGAATTCAAGTGAAAAAAATTGAAGGAAAACAACGTACACTTACAATTTTTTGTAACATTTAAAAATTTCCCACCAAAATATTTTGTTATAAAAAATGCTTCAATGAAATGAGAAATCAAACAATCAATGGACACATGACAAAATAAATCAAGTTTAATGAATGAAATAGATGTAAATATTTCTATTGAGGTGGATGATTCTTCAAGTTTATTTCTATCCATTTTTAGAGTAAAAAGATTGTTCAAAATTTTTACTCATAAATTAACGAAATGCTCTTTTGGGTAACTTAAAAGATTATGTCACTTCCTAAGTAAAATAAATATTGTCTTGTTTCAAAAATGATGAATTAAAGCGTAAAAATTTTCAAGAAGTTTAAATGAGGGTACAAAAAAAAATGTTATTTATTGATTTGTCAAAATAAACAAGTAAATAAAAACAACTAAAAAAGAAAATATGGACAAGTAAATAGGGACAAGGAGTAATATACTCATGTCATGTGTGCCAAAAATAATAAGACTAATTCATGGAATCTGCACGGACGTTACGTATACAGCCAATCAAAATGTCACAAATCTTAAAGGGCGTATTCAGGTGACAAGACAAATACATCTGTCACAACAACCATAAATTTTTGAGAAAATCAATTTGTATTTAACCAATAAATATTTAAAATTATTTTTGAGCATTAATTAATTAGTGTTGTTTTGAGGAGTTTTCACTTCTTCTTTTTTAACTTATGAAAAACGATTTTGCTAATATCTAATTATTATTTTTTTACAAATTTTAGTTATTTATTCTTAAAAATAAATCTTTCATCTTATTTAATTTAAATAAAAACATAGCTTGAAATTTTGTTTTTTTTTTTGGTTAGGTGGGTTGAGGATCAAAAAATATCTTTAAATACTTTTTTAAAATTTTTCGAGATTGAATTGATGTTCAGTGGAGAAATTCCCTTTTGCTTTGTTTTCTATTTGAATAATAAATAATACTAATCTTGAACATGTGTTGATTTAAACTACTGACTTTTCTCCTTTGATGACAACTTTATTGACGTTTGCTAGAGGGAATCTTATCGACTTCCATTATTTTTTTAAATTTTAATGATTGATATGGTTTGATTGGCTATTTTTTTTTTAGTTATACTATATCAAATTTTCAGTTACTTTATTGTGTGTATTAGAATTTGAATTTCAAAAGTGTATCAATTATCTCAGTTTTTTTGGTATTGACATCGTTTGATAAATTTTTAATATTTTCTTTTTGAAAGCACATCATCTAAGAGTCATACTTTTATTTAAAACTTACCCTTTATCAATCTTTTAGTTATTTTATTGTGTATAATTAATTTTTTTTGTTAGCGGTACAAGTTTTTTTCTTTTTTTATTTTTATTTTTTAAAAGTACATCATCGAGTCACACTTTTTCTAAATGCATAATATCACTTTAATTTGACTTTAACTGATATTTATGTCTTTCAACTTTGGATATTGTGTATAAATGAATATTTAAATTTGTATAAAGTTTAATAAATAGACACAAATATTCTACGTGACAATGTGTGTCAAATACACTCAAAATTATTTGTAAAATGTCTCATAGGATGCATGTGTCAATTTGTGCCCACCTAAAATTAGAGGAATAGAAATCAACAAATACATTAATATATTATACCTTTATTAAAATATCTAACTGGTTATATAAAAGAATAACAGATTTGATTTGATCACAAAGTATATATTTCTCATGCATGACCACATGATACATTTCCTGTGTGGTGCACCCTGAAACCCTCCACACTTCAATAAAATAGTTTGCATTCTATACGAAAGATGTAAATTGTACTAGGAAAATTTGTGCGACAAGCTTGATCAAAATGCGCTTTATCAATGGCGTACCAACAAATAATTCGTTTTTCATAAAAAAATAAAAAATAAAAAATTGGGGTAGGATAAAAGGAGGAGATGACAAGATGGAGAATTAAAACCTCACCAACAAAGTGAAAGATTTCACATTGTCAACCAACTAAGCGACTAATTTGATTTCTAAGTTTTTTCACAAATATTTGAAAGTAGTAATTGTATTAGTTTTTACCTAGCTAATTCAATATATAATAATTTAGTCTAACTGTCTAACATGTTACTCGAGATATGATATCCTCACTCTTCGATCTGGTCCATGTTATATGTGATGGATTATTTGTTTGATTGTGTTTAGGTGAGCATATAATTATTACGGATCATATATAATGGTGGCCGGTGGGGAATGTGCAGCTTTAATTTGTTAAATAATAATATAGAAACGTATAATTATCATGTTCATATTACAATAACATTATATATATCCCGTGAAATTCATTAGTGAGGTTTGAAAATGATAAAATGTACTTAAATTTTATTATTACCTCTTGAAGATAAATAAACTGAATCCGAAAAACTCTTGGCTTAGCTGCAGCAACTCCCAAAATAAAGAAAAAGAAGACAATAAAAAGAATATAACAAATAATAAGGAAAAGATTCAGATTAAAACACAAAATCTAAAAATTCTAATAAGTTTAATAAAATTAAGATTTGGAGATCTCAAGTATTCCCCGATTGAATAAAAATTGGTCACGAGGGGACATTTATATCGGTGAAATTTGGACTGCATTTCTAAAAAAAAAAAGAGTATGAGCTGTCAATATGGGTTGATTCACCCCATTCGAGCTAACCCATACAGGCTTTGCAATTTGATGGGCCAAGTCGGGCTAGCCAATTTTTTATGTGGGCCAGGAAATGATCGGTCTAGCCCACAAGTGTGTGGGTTACGGGCTTTGCCGGGTCAACCCTCTTTTCTTAAAAGTTTATTTTTTATAATTCTTTAAATTAAATTATAATTTAAAAATATTATCATAAATATTGACTAATGTTACTACTTGTTAATCAAATACACAAATAATACTATCTATATAATATTTATTAAGTTTGATTTCAAGTAAAAACATAAATAGTTAAATAGAAATATTAACCTAATTGTTTTTCAAAGATCATAATAAAACACAAAAACTATGATAATATTCATAGGCTATGGCCTATGTAGTGATTCTCTAGAAATTTTAGGAACTTTATTTTATGTAGTACATATTTTATAAATATAATTTGTATTTAAATTGTAATATTTCAAACTTTAAATAGATTTTGAGTGTAGACTCCTGTTAATTTTAATACTCTATTTTTTTAATTAATTTTTATTTGGTCCACGGGCTGACTCTATCCATATTTCTCAAGCCCCACAAATCGACAGGCTTATTCAGGCCGAGCTAAAAAGCCTTTTTCTTAAATGAGCTCCAAAAATCGTAGCCCAACTTTATTAAATCACGGGTTAGACCGTCAAACGGGCCTAGCCCATATTGACTGCTCTAAAAAAGAGGGAAATACAATGTATAATAGAAAAGTTTTACTATATTATATAATATAATAGAAAGTGTTTAATTTAAAGAACAATAACCACTTCCAAATTCCAATAACGTACAAAATACTCTGGTTATAGTACTTTTTATTTGTGAGAATTCCAATCTACGAATTAATCAATGTTAATGCAGTAAATTAAATATTCATTTAAAATGAATTGGTAATTTTTTTTTTATATAACTATAATCTATATAATGTCTGAAAATTACTAAATTGATTACCATTTATTTAAATTTATGTCATATAGGATCTATTATTGGAGGAAGCACACCGATCCCTACCAGTAGTTTCTATATATTCAAGGAGCGAATTTAAAATTTTAATTAAATACGAAGAAATTATATCTATTGTAAGTATGTATAGTGATAAAAATAAATGAGAGATAATTGCACAAAGTTGCTTTCTGAACTTGCGTAGCTAAGAGATTTTCCAAATTCCAAGTCAAATCTGTATCAATTTTAAGTCTATGCATTCCAAATTAAATTGGACTTTTTTTTGGTTCAAACCTAGAATTTATAAAATATTTCAATCTCAACCCTTATTGCACCCTTGATATAAAGGAGACAAGGTTACCTTTTCTATTTGAACAATTTTTTACTAACACCTAAATATATATAAAAATTAATTTTAATTATGTATAAACAAGTTGGACCCTTTAACCTAGTTGACTCTGCAGTACACCCCAATAACGAGAAAATAACATAAATAGTCTCTTAACTATAGGAGTAGGTCTAAAATATTCTCTTAACTATACACTTAACAGATTTAGTCCTTAACTATTCAAAAACTTATCAGCTTTGGTCCCTTAACTATACACATACCGATTTTAGTCCCTTAACTATAAACTTACCGTTTTTAATCCTTTAAGTATTCAAAAACTTATCAGGTTTGGTCTTTGTCCATGTTTTAAATACAAATAGCTTAGGTTTATATTAACGGAAATCTTCGTAAAATTAAATCTTTAACCCATTTTTTAAGTTGTTTCTCTATCCCCGCCCTTTTTTTCTTCAAACTACTCTTATGAAAAGAACAATAACGTCAACGATTCAAAATAAAATTAATGAAGAAAGAAGATATAAGTCCTAATTTTATTTAATGGAGGATAAAATTAAGCATATAATTGTTGTTAATGACTTGAACCCGCACTTGAATATGCTAATCAGTGCAGATTTTATTTAATTTACTAAAATTTCTTTACGTAAAATAAAATGAATAGAATAATTAACTTGATCTATTTAAAAAAAAAAGAATTGTAAATCTACCATTTTATAAATTTCAATTTCTAAAAAATTAAACAAATTTCAATCAATGAAGTCGTTGGAGTACAAACTTTGAATTTAACGGGTAATAATTTTTTTCTTTTTTATAATAAAGTTTAGCATTATCAAGTCATTAGTAGAAATAATATGCTTCATTTTATCCTCTCTTGAATAAAATTATGATTTCTTTCCTCGTGAATTTTATTTTAAATCGTTGAGGTTAAGGTTCTTCGCATAAAGTTAATTTGAAGAAAAAGTAGCAGAGAGAGAACCAACAGAAAAAAATTGCTAAAGGATTTAATTTTTCGAGACATGAATTCTGTTAATATAAACCTAAGCTATTGGTATTTTAAAAATGGACAAAGACCAAACCTGATAAGTTTTAGAATACTTAAAGGACTAAAATCGGTAAGTTTATAGTTAAGGGACTAAAACCGGTAAGTGTATAGTTAAGGAACCAAAACTAATAATTTTTTAAATAATTAAAGGACTAAATCTGTTAAGTGTATAATTAAGGGACCATTTTAAACCTACTTCTATAATTAAGGGACTATTTATGTCATTTTCTCCCCCAATAACTACCAAAATATCCTTTTTGAACTTTAAACTAGTTATTGATGGTACTTGCGTATTATTGAATTGTACCTTTTATTGAAGGAGGACAAAGCGCTTACCCTAATTAAGATTTCAATTGTTTAAACTCCAATGGTATTAAAAAATACAAAATAATTTCTTTTTATCTATACAAGTCTTATTGGTTTAAGTTATCTAGTACGTATATTGGTGAAAATTAACGAATATATATATATATATACGTGTTCAATTTGGGTTATACATCACTATCATCATTAAAATAAATGTTGATGGATAAGTAGATATTATGTATTAGTACGTTTTAACATTTGCACATTACTATAGGAGGGATATTTAATTTCAATAAATATCCCCAGACCTAAGAAATGAAAAATATATAACGGTGGGAAAATAAACTGTACGTATATGTACATTATACAAGTCAACCCCGCAAAAAAGACATTATACGAGTATTACGGCCCATATATATATCGTAGAGGTCACTTGATAGTGAAAGTTTCTTTCTAGGAAATTCTATAATATGGTTGAAGATGATAGTCAAGTTTGGATGCCACTTTTTCAATGTCCAATACATCCCCCATTTCCATAATTGCATAGTATTGTTTGAAGTACTACAACACCATCAAGACATTTTTTTAAAAAAAACTTTAGACTAGTCAATTAATAAAGGTACTTGACATATATTTAGATTAAAAAAAAAAAGTAATTAAAAGTGTATTTTCTCTCATAACTTAAATATTCAAATGAGATGGTTCATACATTCAATCAGGGTCGATTCAATAAGATTGAGGGCCTAAAGCGAAATTTAAGAGAGGGACCGTTATATTTTTTTTTTTCATCATATATACTTTTAGTTAAAATCTATTTTTCTAGTTTTTTTAGATGTGAAGTCATTATTAACTATTTTATAATCAATTTTTTTTAATAATTACTTTTCAGTTGATAATATAGCTAATCTATTCAAAAAGCTCTCTTGAGATATTGTTAATCTTAAATAAGATTTAATCAATTTTAGTTTTGAAAAACTTCTTCCAGCTGAAGCAATGGTTAAAGGAACTTTTAACATTATTCTTTAAGCAATATGCGTATTTGGAAAAGAATCAAGTCTTTTTATTTGATTGAGTATTTTTATTAGATCATTATCTTTTACTTGTATTATTTCTCTGAACACTTTTAATTCCAAAAATAAATCTAAACCATCAATATCATAATGACTATTATGTGTTAAAGACAGTTCAAGGTTAAGACAATGTCTTTTTTAAGTTCTCATCATCTAGTGATCTCAATTTACCACTAAATAAGAAATCAAAAATATTTTCATATGCTTCAATTTGTTCAAATCTATTTTGAAGTGAAAAATTAACTTGATCAAATTGTTACTTTATGTTATCAATATTTTCATCAAATTGTATCTTACGAAATTCAGGTTCTATATTCATCTCATATACAGTTTCCTTGATAAAAATCATAGCACATAGTACATATAATTTATTTTTCAAAAATAACATTTATAAGCAATTTTTTTTTAAAAAAAAATGCCCCCTCCCCCACCAAATATGGGGCCTCAAGCGATGACTTTAGTGACCTAGGGGTTAAGACGACCCTACATTCAACATCGTATCTGTTGAGGTAAAAAATGTATTTGCTTGTGCAGATTTCGATTATTACATTATCAGAGCTATACTCGTATTTGCTCTTGATTCTTCTGATGTTAGGTTCTCACTAGGGGTGTCAAATGGGCGGATTGAGTTGAAATTGGAGATATTAAAATGGGTTAAAAAAAATCGGGTTGGGTCTTGACCCACCCAAGTTTACTTTGGGCTCAAATGGGTTGGGTTCAAATGGGCTAAAAACGGGTTGGGTCTTGACCCGCCTAATTTGACCTGATTAATCTCAATAATTTTAACATAGTGATATTTAACTTTTATAATCACAATTCGAATGTCAGCTCAAGATTTTTTTTTTAAAAAAAGTAACAAATGGATAGATAAATCTTAAAAGATGTTAAATAGATAATAATTCATACCTTTAATATAGGAGCATATCTTAGTAAAGAGTTTTAAAACGGGTCGAAATTAGAGATTGAATTGGGCTCAATTGAGGATTCTCTTAAAATGAGTTAGGCTTGAATGAGTTGAGATTGAACCCAATTCAAATTATCTTGAGCCCAACCATTAAAATTCTGGGAGGGTTATCTATATTTGAGTTCATTTTTGACACCCCTGATTCTCACATTATATATGTTTTTTGCACTTTAATTATCTAGGTCTTTGAACCATGATCAATGTTAAGGTCCTACATCGGTCGAGAGAGTGAGTGGCATATCGTTTGTTTATATGGCGCCTTAGATAATCATGATCACCTAATGAGTTGGATTTTGTGGTTCAGTTACATCCAAGTCCTATTCTCTTTACATGTTATTAATATAAACTAAAATTAAAGACAGAAGTAGTTAGATATGTATTATTGTCTCTTTTTTTAAACCAATCCCATAGGAGCTTCCACCTTTTTGCTCTTTTGTTGACTCGAACTCACAATAAGATTATTGGAAGTGAGGGGTGTTTACCATTCGAGCAACTCCGCCTGTCTCACCTTAGAAGATATTTCCGGTGTTTGACCCAAGAAAAATAAATTGAGTTCACACACAAGCTAAGGGAGTGTTTTGAGACATAATCTAATTAGTAAGAAGTAGTTAGAAGTGTATTGTTGTCTCAAAACGCTTAAATTTTAGATTATCATCATGGTTCACACCAAGCCACCAACATCTCATTAATTAATTACATTTATTATATGCTGTTATATATTATTTGTGTTCAAAGTGTGTGTTAAAGAAAAAGTTCCATTAATGGAATTTGTCTCAAAATGTAAGGTCAAAAGACTATACGTGATGAGCAGTACCATTTTCCATGTTATATTTTTTTTTATCAAGAACAATTTGAGAGGTGGGAATCAAGGTAGAACAATTTATAAATAAGAATACCAAGGAACAATTCGTAGCAAGTATACAGTCATCTAAAAAGTAAGTTTTAATTTGATTTTCATTTTTTTTTATAGAGAGTAAAGAGAACCTAAATAGTTTTAAAAAAAATCAATTAAAGAATGTGGTGATTTTTATTTGTTCATAGTGTGAAAATCATCGGAATAAAGTACTATCAATATATGGCCTTCAAGTAGTGGAGTTGCTACGCCGGTGATCGATAGCAATGATAAATAATGCACAAAAAAAAAATATAATGCGTACATTTTTGAAATATTCATAGCAAATATGAACAATTTGTCATAATTCAAGAACGAATTGACCCTTTCTCTAGTAAAAGAAAAAGTCAAAAAGCTCAATCGTTGACAAATAAAAGTGTATATATATATATATATATATATATATATATATAGTTGAATCAATTAAATATAGGATATATAGAAGTATATTTAATCCTAATTATTAAAGAAGTCCAAATCTGAACCATTACACAAATCAAAATTTAAATATTTGTTCTTTTTTAAAAAGCAAATTAAAAATAAGAATCTATATATGGTATCCAAAGGATAGAATTATAACTCCATTAATTTCTCTCTATACACCTGATACAGACAAGACTCACAATAGTTGGCAATTGGCACCAATAATTCATAGATCATAAAGAAGAGTCCCAAAAATAAAAAAAGTCAAAGGAGCATATTTTTCTTTTTAATGAACTATATACTTTTTTTAATTAAATTTTGCATAGAGAAAGTAGGACCAAGCTTATTAATCTGAAACTTCCTACTTTGTTATTAGCTTGACTTTCCTATCATGATGGCAATATACTCTCTCTCATAATTTATTTGACATAGACATAAACATAATAAACATAATAAGCATAATAAACATAATAAACACAATAAGCATAATAAACATAATAAACATGATGATAATAATAATAATAATAATAATAATAATAATAATAATAATAATAATAATAAATGATTATGAAATATCTAGAAGAAGTAAAGAAAAAGATTCTTCTAAATGTAAGTCATTACGCAAAATCAGATTCATCAATGCGTAGTGAAACNATAATAATAAAAAATGATTATGAAATATCTAGAAGAAGTAAAGAAAAAGATTCTTCTAAATGTAAGTCATTACGCAAAATCAGATTCATCAATGCGTAGTGAAACAAGTGAAGATATGCACGAAGCACAACCATATGAAGAAGACACACCAGTGGATGCATTGAAGAAAGCCGAAGATTTTTTGGCAAAATTAAAGGACAAGATGTAAACAGAAGTGTACATATCATGAGCTACCGTCGCATATTTTTTCTGAGCATCGCTCCATTTTCCTGAATGAAATTGAATAAGATATTCATTTTTATCATGCGGATTAATTTGTTTCAATATACCTCCATACCCAATATTAGACGCATCCGTCTCTACAATCTTTGGCCAAGCAGGATTAGCAAGGGTTAAACAAGGTAAAGATTTAACTCTTTCCCTATCTGGGTCCTGGTAATAGTGTATTTACTGTAGGTGAACAATGTATCTACTGTAGGTGAACAGTGTATCTACAGTAGTGCGGGCCTGCTATCGACGCGGATAAGCTTTACACTTCTTTTTACATCTTGTCCTTTAATTTTGCCAAAAATTCAAACCCTCTCTTCCGTTTTGTACTCTCTCTCTCTTGTAAACTTTTCTTACTAAGTTTTGTGAGCTTGCCGAATTTTGGCCGGAATAATAAAGTGTGCGGTTTGGTAACAACAAGGTACTTTCTTTTCTCTTTCTTTCTGTCTTTTACTTTTATAAATTCTCCGATCTATAATAATAATAATTTAGTGTCTAGTGGATATATTTTTTGGATGTTTTTTTCTTCATCAAGTAGAGGTTTTGTTTATTGAACTGAAAAGGAGGGATACTAGGTATACTATAAAGATACATTTGGTTTAAATTAGATATTAAGGTGAGATATACCTTTTATTTTAAATTAAATGTTAACCTTAACCTTTTTAAAGAACTTTGGAGGAGGACAAATGTATCATTTTGGTATTTGATCCTGGGATATCAATTTTGAAAATGTTATTAATTCCGTATAGAATGATGGGATAAAAATAACATTATAATTATGATATAATTAGTTCTGATATTGTTTATCTTAAAATAAGAAATTCTACCAAACGTGACATAAGTTAATTTTGAAGAACCAAAATTTCAGATTTAATATGGGTCGATTAAATATTCTTTCATTCATTTCCATTTAATTTCAAAGTGGTAATCCCTTATTTCTCAAACCAAATAACCCATAAAAAGTGACCTATTGATTGAAAGATTTTCATTGGTATATATCACAAAATAAAAAATATTAGTTGTTTTCGCTCTTTTAAAAGATTTTGTTGGGACTCACCTTGAGGTGGAGCTCGTATGAGGTTTAGTTCTGTAAGACTTACGCCCTAAGCGCTTGATTGTACACCCTAAACACGCCCAATTCAACGCTCGGGGCTCACCTAATATAGATCTTACACAAATTATGTGTTAAATTCTTTAGTTAACATTGTTGACCCTCATAATTCTTGAATAAATGAATTATACCTAATAGTTTTTAATCAATAGAAATAAGAATATTGAGAGTAACTCAAATAACAAGTTGTGGTATCACATATTTACTATTTGGTAGCATTGTGAGGGTGATTTATGTATTATGTAACATTTCTTTTAAAAATACATAGCTAGACTTTACTTTTTTACTTATCATTGGTCATCATGTTTTTGTCATATACCTCAAAATTTTCATATTTTATTTAGCTATTTAACTGTAATTTTAATTTTATTCATGATGGAGTGATGTTTTTATTATAATAATAATAAGTTTTCATTATTATTTTCTTTTAGGGGTAGATCATATAGTATGATAATAATAATATATTTTTTAGAAATAATGATTCTTTTATTATTAGAAAGTTAAGATATTAGATTATTTATACTTGTCTAATAATGTTAGAAGTTTTATTTTCTATGAGTTTCTTTATCATGTATGTAATTATTTCAAACTATTGATGTATTTTTATAATTTTGTGTTATTATTTATTATACTATATGTTGTAAATTAAAAATTTAAAGATCCATAGGGCTTACACCCAACGTCTCGAGGCTTACACCTCTTTCTATGCTAAGTAAAACGTTCCGCCACACGCCCTCGCCTTTTAAAACACTGATAATTGTTATTATTATTATTTTTAGATAAAAATTATATGGAGCAACTCATAAGACAATTTATATTAATTTTAAATATATGTAAATTTAACATTTAAAAATTAAGAAGCAAACTTTGAATACGCAATAATAAAGTCTAGATGAATGAAGACGCCAAATTATAGATGAGGGGCAGATATATACGTGTTTTTAAATTTAAATAAACCACATGTGTACATCTAGAGAAAATAGTGTAATTAATTGGAAAATTTACACGAAAATAATTACTCTATTAATTTAATAAAGTAGGCGTACCTATGAATTTTGTACTCCCCAAGACCCCAACTACTTCTATCATTATGTACTAATTAATAATTAATACTCCTAACTATTTTGAAGTATGTCATTCATTCATTCATTTTGAACTTTTAGTTGTTAGGGACAAAAAGTTAACAAATCATTATGTATGTATTATTTTAATCAAATACTTTTAAATCTGATTAAAACATAAGTGGTGCTGGTGCAGTATATAAAAATCGTTTACTATTCACACATGGGAAATTTTTAACAAATAGGAGAATATAGCCCTTTTAGCGTTCAATAATTTTAAATTCTAGATCGGCGTGCTAGGCTCCACGACATGTTAAACGACATGTTAAGTAGTATCAAAATTTTAATACGGAAGTATTAAAAACATCTCTGATCTTGGTACAAATTATTAGTTTTATTTCTGAACTATTGACACCTTTAAAAATACTCCTCTACTTGACTAATTAAACTTAGATATACCATCGATTTGTCACATGACATAGCAAGTGGTCTCAAACTTTTGTAGGAGCATGAGACTCTTGATAAAAAATCAAGGGAAGTGTTGAAAACTGTGCCTCTAGACTTGACGAGAATTTAGGGGTGTATTTCACTCATGTTGCAAGATTGAGAGCGTATTTAAGTTCAATTAGTAAAGTTAAGGAATGTTTTTAGACCGTCAATATTCAAAGATGAAACTAATAATTCACACCAAATTTTGAGGTGTTTTTAATTCTCAAATTTTAATTATATATATAATATATATTTTCTTAAAAATATTATAATCCTTTTAGAATAAATTTTTTCATTCCGCCAAGGTTCTTGATAAGACAAGTCAAGGTTCAGTCTATATTGGTAGCTCTGCCAATAGATTGGTTGGCTATTTATTTTTTTTTTCCAACTTGAGTGGCCCTCTTTTTCCCATATATAAATAGAGCACTCACTCACATAACAAACTCGTCCTTGATCAAATCACACAGCTTCCACAAAAAATTAGAAGGCACAGGTCTACTTTCTCTTCTTCATTCATTTCAAAAACACTTGTAGCCTTGCTTACTCCCTCTTTTTCTTCATTTTGAAAATAATAATAATATATATCCTTATCGTTCGTTTTTATTTGTTCATAATAAAATTTTACACATTCTATAAGAAATAATAGTAAATGATACTCATATTAGTTAGTGTATATAGTCTTTATATGGACTTGAGTAATGATTTGAAATGAGTGATCTGAAGTACTGGACAAGTAAAAGCGAACTGAGCAAGTATTTTGTAGTGTCAATACATGTTGTAAAGCTATTCTAATGAAATAAAGAGCTTACCAAATTTGTGTTTTGAATTATATATAGGAAATTACTATATATAGAAGAAATGGCAAATAAGGGTTCTATCAATATGGAAATTGGGAGTGATGGTGTGGCTGTTATCACTATGATTAATCCACCTGTTAATGCCTTAACTCTCACAGGTTCTTTCCTTTTTCCTTCTTACTTTCAGTAAAAAAGTTTCTAACATTAAAAGCCCGTTCAGATTGACTTTTGGCTTATGACTTATAAATCAAAATTATAAGTTAGAAATTCTAACTTCTGATTTTTGATTTATTTTTATTATTTTGGTTTTAAAACAAGTGCTTATAAGTACTTATTTTTTTAATTTTATCCAAACGCTCTAAAACTGCTTAATAGCTATTTTGATTTAAAAACATCTAAAATAAGGTAATCCAAACAAAATATTTATCTTTATCTTCTTTCTTTTTTTCAGTGAGAAAGTACATTTTTGCTTATTTGCTTTTTATTTCCTTTGTTTTATCCTTCTGTTAATGTTATTAAGTGTGATTTATGAATAGCAATTGAGGAGTTGAAGAGATTCTATCAAGAGGCTATTGATTGCGATAACGTGAAGGCAATTGTTCTTTCTGGTAAGTTTTGCTCTCACAAAAAAATATACGTTAGTGTATATTTTATGTAAATTATACAATAATATACAAAAAAAAAAAATATGTTTGTTGGCTATTATTTCAATGGACGGCTATACAATGTAGTTTCCAAAAGAAAAAAATAAAAAATCCCATGCTTGAGTAACGATAGAATAGAATAGCATTTACGCTTGCTTCAAAATACTCCCTCTGTTTCAATTCATTTGACTACTCTTTAGTTTCAAGTGACTTTCAACTTTTCACGTGATATGTCTAAGACTGACAAATTAAATGATATTTTGATACATTTGACATATCTTTAATGTTAGATCACAAGTAATATTCAAAAATCTTTTTTACTTTTTTGAATTCTGTGCCAAATCGAAATAAATTGAAATACGAAAATATTAATTATACGTGATGATGGATCATTTTTGGTTTTAGCACATTGAATCAAGTCAACAAATAGGTCATGACCCAACTATTTTAAACTCTGGCAAGTTTTGCCACACAATATTTGTAGTAACTTTTTATTTTCTAATAGTCAAATTTAGTGGTCCCTTAATTAGTGACTACCAGTTTTAAAAAAAGAGAGTCAACTATAGTGCACTTTAACTAATATTTTCACATATGGAATGAAAATTTTCAATAGAGTAATCGTTTTGTTCTCTGATTATCTACAAAATTAGTAAAAAATATCAGATAATTGTTTAAAGTTAATGCCAATAAGCAAAAGTGTCAAACAGATTAGTATTGTAAATCTAATGTTCAAATTTGTTCATCATAGCTTCTATTGTTATGATATTTATGAGCTGCTAATGTCATTGTGCTAGATTAACACTTCCATTTTAATTTGTTTGTCGTCCTCAAATTCGTATGTTTATAGGTGCGAATGGTAGATTTTGTGGAGGTTTGGACATTAGTGTTATGGAGAATGTTCATAAGCATGGTAAATTTTACCTCACTTATTTGATCAACTAATGTACGTACCTAATGTTGGCTAACCAGTTTTTTCCTAATTTTAAAATTCCAGGAGATATATCACTTCTACCTGATGCATCGATTGGTCTAGTGGTTAATAAAATCGAAAGTATGTTCATAATCTAAAGTATAGTTGGTAATTAATATGCAGTAGTAATTTGATTGTGTAACCAAAACTTTGGTGATCATATTTTATATATAGATGGGAATAAGCCTTCTGTTGCTGCAATTCAAGGATTTGCTCTTGGTGGTGGTTTGGAGTTGGCTATGGTTTGTTCACTCTGTTCTACTTTTTTCATTTCATTATAATTCAATGTTTCTCAAAATTTCATTTATTTGTTTATAAATTGTGTAGGGGTGTAGTGCTCGAATTGCCACGCCAAAATGTGATCTTGGTTTACCTGAGCTGAAGCTTGGAGTTATTCCAGGATGTGGAGGTACATTTCTTTTATACTTATATGTTTATGATTTGGTATGCCTCTCTGTTTTAAGTTTGGAAAACTAATTGGACATGTGTTATTAGGCACTCAAAGGCTTCCAAGGCTAGTTGGTACCTCAAAGGCTGTTGATATGTTGATGGTAAGTGTAGGTAGCATACGCTATGTAATCAGTCGTTGTACGTAGTTTAGATGGTAATGTAAAGATTGCTGAAGCTGAAGTTTTGTGTAAATATTGAACAGTCATCGAAGACTATAACTTCTGAAGAAGGGAAGGAGTTGGGTCTTATTGATGCCATTGTCTCTTCAGAGGAGCTCTTGATAGTTGCTCGGTGTTGGGCACTTGACATTGTTGAAGGCCGCCAGCCAAATTGTAATTCTCTTGAAAAGACGGATAAACTTGGACCTAAGGATGAGTCACTTGAGATACTGAAAAGTGCTAGACAACGTTATACAGTGCCTCGTTATAGAGCCTGTCTTGATGTGATCGAAGAAGGCATTGTAGCTGGAGGATATGCTGGTGTTCTTAAGGTGAACAATCTTATGGCATTACGTATGTATTTTGCTTCGATATGTCAATGACTTCATATCTCTCCCCCTAGTCATTCAGTTGGGAAACATTTATTGCTTATAGTTTCTATGGTGATTTCTACGATTTCCTTCCGAGTAACTTTGTTTGCTTCTTCCTTATAATCAATGTGTAACTAATTGCAGGAAGATGAGGTATTTAAAGAGCTAGTGTTGTCAAATACTGCAAAAGGTCTTCTTCATGTATTTCTATCCGAACGTGCAACAACAAAGGTCAGTTCCCGACAGATATTAGGCCATAAATTCATGTTTAATTAAGAATGGACAAAGAAATTGGAACTGTTTCTAGGGCCTACTACAATGTAGTCTAACAAAGTGGTAAATACAATTTACAGGTACCAAGTGTTACTGATATTGGGCTTAAGCCTCGGAGAATAGAAAAAGTTGCAGTTGTTGGTGGTGGATTAATGGGATCTGGCATTGCTACAGCTCTCATTATCAGCAACATTAGTGTTGTACTTAAAGAAATTAACCATGAATATTTATCGAAAGCTTTGAAATCAGTAGAAGGTTAGTATATAACATGTTGAATATCTTTGTATAATGTAATGTTCCGCATGTTGTTCTATTAAGTCAAGTCTGAAATATTGTTATGTTATTTGTGTTGCAGCAAATCTACAAGGCTTTGTAACAAGAGGAAAGCTGAATCAGGATAAGATGAAAAGGACTTTGTCTCTTCTTAAAGGAACTTTAGACTATGAAGACTTGAAAGACGTCGACATGGTTATTGAGGTAATAGTAATACATTCACCACCTCTTCCTCTTAGTTACCATGCTGAATCATTATTTTTATTTTCATATTGGATGTCTTTCGCGTATCCTTGTAGCTAATGCATATTAAACGTATTTCTGATGAAATCTATGTCTCTCTCTTTTAGGCTGTTAACGAGAATGTGTCTCTAAAACAATCAATTTTTGAGGATATTGAGAAAGTTTGTACTTCAGAGTGCATTTTTGCATCAAACACATCTACAATTAGTCTTGATGTGATTGGGAAAAGAACAAGTAGCCAAGATCGCATTTTGGGGATACATTTATTCAGGTGAGGTTCAATTTTATACAGACTTTTTGCCTTCTGAGATTATATACTATTACTGTTTCATGACTTATTCTGTTGCTTAATTATTGTTTTTCATTTTTGTTTCTTTTCATGGATGAAGTCCTGCACATTTGATGCCTCTGGTGGAAATCGTGAGGACGGAAAATACTTCTCCACAAGTAATTGTTGATGTTATAAAATTCACTAAGATTTTGAAGAAAGTCCCCATTGTAGTGAAAAATTGTACTGGTTTTGCTGTCAACCGGAGCTTCTTCCCTTATATGCAAGGACCAGACCTGTTGGCAAATTTAGGCGTTGATATCTTCAGAATTGACCACGTTATCACTGAGTTTGGCATGCGACTTGGTCCTTTTCAGTAAGTTTTTCTCTAGACTGAAAATTGTTCATCTTGACATGAGCATACACAATATATCTGCACCTCTGTGTACTTGCACCAATTTTGTTCATATTAACATTTTAGTATATTATGTTATGCAGGCTTCAGGATCTTACCGGCTATGGTATATTTTTGGCTGGTGTAGAAGAGTTTGTTGCTGCTTATCCAGACCGCGCTTTTCAGTCTCCATTGGTTCAACTAATGGTAGAAAATGGACGGGAAGGTACTGAACAAACACATTTATGTTTTCCACTTAACTCTTGGCTTGAAAACATTTCTCAAATTCAAATTTAAGGAAACAGAATTTTGAAGGAAATGTAAGTTTCAATTTAGGAAGTTAAATGACACCTTTAAAGTGGTCCGGTTTTCTAAATGTTTATGTATTACGTCGTAGGTAAGAAGAATGGTAAAGGATATTACACGTATAATAAAGGAAGCAAGCCAGAAGCTGATCGCCCTGTGCTACAAATCGTTGAGGAGTCTATGAGACTTACCAATATTGCTCCTGCTGGAAAGGTTTGTTACAGCTGATTAAACATTCACGCGTAACAACAAACAATGCTATATTGTTCATGTTCGAGTGATATAAGGCTTAACATGATTTTGTTGTGTGTGATTCTGCAGCCTATATCTGTGACAGATGAAGAAATTCTAGAAATGATATTCTTTCCAGTGGTGAATGAGGCTTGTCGAGTTATTGAGGAAGGAATAGTTGTCCGAGCATCTGATATTGACATTGCATCTGTCCATGGATTCAAATTTCCTTCAGAAACGTAAGTAGAAAGCAGAAATCAGGCCACCTCTATGTAGATAATTCATCGTCTATTCTGTACGTACTAGCTATTGAACATATTGTAATGACTGTATGACTATATTCTATGCAGTGGAGGCGTCATGTTTTGGGCTGATACGATTGGATGTGAGTACATATACTCGAAGCTAAAAGGTTGGTATGAGGCCTATGGTGATTTCTTTAAGCCATCAACATTCTTGGAACAGAGAGCTGCAAAAGGTCTGCCCTTGGTAAGGATATTGTAACCATTCTTGTTCATCTTCATCTATATGTCATAGCTTATTTGTTCAATTCATTGACGTCCTTCGTCCTTCATGATGCATCGTAGGGAGGATCGTGTTGACCTAACTACAGATACTATCATAGAATCAAATGCAGAAGCAGCAGGAACGCGATCATGCATGCTGAATTATTTGCTTGGAAATAAGGAGTGAAATTTGGTTTTCACTGGGATTAGATAGGAGTTTGATTATGTAAAATCAGTTAGTCAATTAGGCTTGATTTCTTTAACTGTTTCGAAATTCTTTTCCCTCAAGTTAGTTGATGGTAGATGTAAAAGAAGCCAAACTGTATGGTTCCAGTGTTGGCTCTATAATGTAATCATCTGAGAAAAGGTGAATGAAGTATCCCAAAGTTTCTCAAAGTTCCTTTTGTTCAAAGTATTCCCTTTTAATGTAGGCTGAACTTTTCCTAATAGACGAGTAGCCGAGCCAGAATTTTCACTAAGGGATTCAAAATCGAAAGAAGTAAACATGAAAACTAGGCGAAGGGAGTTCAACATTTACGTAAAAACATAAAGAGTAATTTTAACCATGTATATCAACTATTCATCCAACCAAAACTAGTATTCCCTGTGTCCCAATTTAGATAGCACACATTCTTTTTTAGTCGATTTCAAAGAGAATGTTATCAATCTATAACTAGAAAAAAACTTAACATTAAATTTTTCCTATTACCCTTAACAAAATAATTTATAACCACACAAATATTTGTTTTGGACCACAATTTAAAAAAAAAGTGTTTCTTTTTTAAACTTTGTAGCTAGTTAAACAGTGTCATGTAAATTGGAATGGTGGGAGCATCCACGTGATGGCAGAAAATCCGAAACTGAAGATGATGGATAAATAGACAGAGTTGAGAAAAAAAGGGAACATCAGAGGCAACTTTCCCCTTGATTAGTTACTATAATGAAAGAATTAAAAGGATATGACTAGAACAGTTAGTGGTGTTAAACTTGAGTAGCGTTTCAATTTTACAAGAGGATCAAGTATCCAACAAGAAAATCATCAATAGTATGAGTGTAGGAAGCACTTTACCCAAATATAGAACTTTCCAATGCGAATTCGAATTTAGTTGGACTCTAATATATATCGAAGTTGTCTTACACTGAATTATGCCAATGTCACCATAAAAAAAAGAACAATTTGGTTTGTAGACATCCATTTTCCTTAAATTCTCAAACTTCTCTGGAGAATTATTCTTCTGTCCAAAAATACACCCCTCGTGGAAAACATAGTCGTCATAATATAAAAAGAAATGGAAGTCCAAATACAAGCAAATAATACAAATTGCAAGCTTTAACAGCTATCCTTCAAGATTTTATTGTACACTGGTGATTATACTTTAAGAAATCTGTCAAACCAGTCACTTGCTTCTTTTACCATCAATGGTGTCATTTGATGACCAATTCCTGGTTGCGCTATAAGCTGAAATTTTATTAGAACAAGCATTTCAGAACCTAAGAAGATTGATCACCCAAAAAAGAAGGTAGTAAATTAAAGGACATGTTCTTCAGCAATGCTAGTTGCAAGAAATAGATATTTACTTCCAAGTTGCAACAGAAAAGTAAAATCCAAGAACTAAAAGACCAGTTGGTATTACGAAAGCCATTATTCTAGAGATTTGATTAACTAATTCGGTTAGATTTTTACAAAGTGACAGTTCTGAGCGGATTGAAGTAAAGAGTATGAAAAGTCCGAAAGAACAAGTTGGAGACAAAGTTATCCCAAATGAAGTGAATGGAAAAGGGAAAAAAATTAAAAGGTCCTCAAAAGTAATTGAAACAGGTCAACCACGAAGGCTTATGGTTTAATGACATCAGTATGAGTCTCCCCACACAACAGTTTCGCACTACTCCTTTTGAGTCTTACCCTTCCACTCCCTAGTTTCATAGAAATAACTTTATAAAAAAAAGGAAATTTAAACATGTTATTTTTAGATTCAAGTACTGAATTGCAGCAGTATCCACTTCATAATCAGTTATTTGTGAGTTCATACCATAATATGTTCATTTGGTTCCTTTAAGGTCCTCAAAACTCATACTTAATGACAGCTAAGTAAGGAAAAAAGTTTCTGTTTCTTTTCACAGAAAAAGCAGGCTGGAGGTAACCTTTGTACCTTGAAATTCTGAGGACAATTAGTCTTTTTACAAGCTCTGAGAGTTCTTGATTCTGGAATTTCCAGGCCACCTAGTGGGCAACGAGGATCATCTCCCCCTACAATATTTGGAAAGTAGACTTATCCTTTAAACAGCAAGAGAAGGAAAAGAGCACATGATGATTGATGGGTAATAAATGTAACGAATTCTTTTGTCATTATTTAAGATATGTAGATTCTTGTACCATTTAAAATCAGTAACGGGCGTGGTGCAATAGTTGGAACTGTGTATGGTGCATCAAATTGAGACGCCAAACCCGGGGCAATCCTATCCCAGACCTGGTGAGATATGCTACTAAGTAAACATCAGATAGTTCCATGAAATACAACATTTGAGAAGCGTGCTATAGATTTTAACAATGTCCGATATTCAACTTATAAAGATAATTGCAAGAAGCATCACAAGCATAACATTTAGGACTATGAACTCAAATCTTTTCTAAATCTAAGATCAATCAGTTCCCATAACTCCTAAGACTGTAACACGAACTTGTACTACTAAAATAGTCATGAATGTTTATAATGCTGTCAGACAGACAATACCTGGAGGAATGAACTTTTCTATTTCAAGTTTTTGATGGAAGTGATTAATTTTACAAGGCTGCAACCACGACATATAGCTCAGGTTTGCTCCAATAAAACTTCCTTTAGCCTACCTAGAATGTAATAATATAAGACCACATACTGCTGCCCCTTCCCCCAAATTTAATCAGTAATGTACATATCCCATCCTACACCTTATTTTAGTGTATCAATATTTAGCTCGGAGTCTGCCGAACCTCGCATCACATGAATGCCTCTTAAATAATCTTGAGAAGGAGCAGGAAAGACCACAGTATTTGAATTTCTCATCATGCATGAATGAAAAAAAAAAATTAAACATGAAAGTTATCAGCCTAACCTTCTGAACCACTTCTTTATCAATTGCACTCTTGTCTAAATCAGCACGTGCTTCTGAAAACAAAATAACTAAAACAGATAAGTAAAGAACCCTATATGCAGCACTAAAGTAGCTGGTAACAAACAAGTGAGTCAGATGTGATGGGGAGCATATAGACAACAGTAAAGTAGCTGATCCAACTAATAAGGTTCTTGAGTTGCGTTCACCTTCAAAGACAGCCTTGATACTGTTAACTCTTGCTTGCCACTTATCATGCTCAATTGCCCATCCAAAACCCTACAACCTCATTTCGATATTCTCATCATAATCTTGTATCAATTAAAATCTATCACTGATCCTATTATACTTAACACGAGGTACCTGAACACCAATTATAGGGACAACCACAGAATAGCGAGTGTCAACAAATGCAGCAAACCAAGCATGCATACCTGCAAGGCAGAAAGTATTTGAATCTGATGTTCTTTCAGATACTGTTATGTAAATTTCCTAATTCACTTGTCAAACCTCCAAGAGACTCGCCAGTGATTCCTATCTTTGATGGGTCAACATCTTCCCTCTCAGTAAGATAATCTGCCAGTTTTATCAAGTCCCAAACCTTCAAAGCTCAGCAAAAGATATGCTCAGAGCCTCATATATCAACTATTAATCATGGCAGTTCGAGAATAACAACAAAATTTCACCAAGCTTCTCAAATGGTAGAATTAGGTTAGTTTTTTTAATTATTACCGTATCAAATATGAATGGCATTGTATCTCCATTTTTCCATGATGACACTAGGGACTGTACTACAGAAAAGAAGATGTTAGCAAGATCAAGTCAACCATGTATAGTAGTATTCAAGCATAATTGATTGGATCACCATTACTTATTCTCATTATAAAAACCACTCATAAAAGAGTATTCTTATTGTGAAGCCAATTGTGAGAGAAAGTATTTCCCGTGTTTAGCTTACTCCCAGTTGTCTATATTCAGGCCTTTCATGGGCTAGAGTTCAAACAGAAACTCCATCATCAAACAACCAAAAGCCAGTGGTATCATCTATTCACAATATCCATAACATCATTTAAAACCACATATCCCAAATTTTGGATAGCCCACTGTTGCATAAGCATCTGGAGAGGAAAGTTCTTTTCTATATCAGCTAATTGAATATACACATAAGCAAAAGGCAAAATACTAACATCTCGATAGGTTGTGATGCTGGTCGCACGTTCTCCATGGTATCGAGAATCAATTGCAACAGCAATATATCCCCTTGAAGCATATCCCTAAAAGAAAAAATTATCCTTGATACTCCATTGTAGTGAGAACTCAAGAATATTGAAGAAAACAACAGATGTCACCTCAAGCAATGGCCTCAACCACTCTTTGCATTTGTTCGTGCTATGCAGGAAAACAATAGTAGGCCTCCTTTTCTTTTCACTTTCTTTCATGCTCAATACCAGTACAGGCAAGAGCCCTTGCCCTCCTTCCTGCAAACAGTAAGAGAGTTACAGCTACCTAATTTAGTCATATCTCAAATAGACTATTACAAAAGTAACCACATCTCAGAAGTCAGAAGATCATCATCTAAATGCTTATTCAACTACTCAGGAGGTACATCGTTTAATAAACGGAATTTGGTTACACACTAATAAGTAGATTAATCGACGAAATATACTTCTAAAATCATATCACCTCAGTAGTCAGGTAGAAATTTTCCTCTTGAAGCAGTTCCTTAAAATTGGGTATATCTTCCTTTGGGCATGATGCCATTGCCTGTATTTTCAGATAAAAATGTTAAAATAAAGTCTCCGGAGTATAGAATTGGCAGTACAAAGAAATTATAGTAGTTTTGTACCTCACTGAAGGTTGGCTTTGGAGATTCCTGAAAGAAAGGATCCTTCACAGGTTTTCCCGGTATTACAGATAGTGGAACTGGAAAGAATTAGACCAAGCAAATACAAGCTTGTTAATTTAACATCCAAAATATAAGTAGGCAACAGGGAGGAACTAGACCAGACAATAAAACTTCTTAATTACCACCCAAGAGATAAAGAAATAAAAAGACACAACTTTGACAGTAATTCATTGAATCTACCAAGAGATAGAACTGATGATCTCAAGATGCACTCTTGCTACCAGAAAGGGCGACTACAGAACCGTTATTGTACAAGAGTTCAGCTTCATTATTCCTGCTAAGTAAACTACTAATGTCATCCTCCCATCTCTTCTCATCCTTGACAGTCATTTCTACTTCCTCTATCCTCTCATTCCACGAAACAAGATTAGAACAAAACTCTCCACCACTCATAATTTCTGTCTCCAATGAACCCAAGATTAATTATCTTATAGAATTGCAACCATCTAATCAGATTTGCATCATTCAGCTGCTACACTTTTCTGTTCCATTCTAGTCTTCCCTTTCTAAATAATCCCTTCTATCAATTATTCCCCAGTTCAGTTCCAAAATCAGACCCCTCCCCCACACACAGAAAAAAAAAATAAAAAATTAATGAACACTGGAAGTTGCCACCCACACCCAAACCCAGAAAAATGGGTGGAAATGGTAAATTCGTACAGCAATCATACTAAGAACGAACAAAATGCGGAAAGAAAAAAAGGCAACTAATTTTGACAGGTTATTGCAGAAAAAAGGGAAAATACAAATGCTTGAATCGATTGACAATGACAGCACTAAATTGACTAAGAACTATGATTCAAAAAGTTAAAAGCTTGACAGTCATTATAGCAGTAAAGTTCAAATGCAATTTATCCCCAAAACTTCAATCGATTCGTAGACCAGATCATTACAAAAAAAAAGAAGAGACCTTCAGAAGGACGACGGCTACGAAGGACTTGGAGGAACTGAGATCGGAGCCCGGCAGCAGCGTCGTCTGTCTCCACCGTCGCCATGGATCCCGATCAGTTGAGCTGAAAAACAAGTCAAGATTTTGGACTAATAAATAGAGTAATTACTTGCTTTTATTTTTTTAATTTGCATACATGTACTGCAAGCGAAGAACAAAATTGGAACTTTCCAACAAAATGCATCTGTCCGAATCTTACTGTAATATGATTATTACAATTATTAAAATTATTATATGTTGAAGCTATATGTCAAAGTTGGTTAGATTATTTTGGAAGACGCAGTAGGTTAGAGTTCGGCATCAAAATAGATATTTTTTGGAACTCTAACTATTAAAAGGATTTTATAAAAACACATATCAAAATGGACCGTTTGCTCATTTACGAGGAAATTATAACTATTATTTTTAACATTGTCATCCCCGTTAACTTCAAATCTATCCAAAATAATATTATACAAACTTAGATCATCCATAAATGGATGAACTACAATTCTTTTTATTAGCTTGTCATGTGAATATATATATAAAATAATGACTTTTTTCAATGATAAAAGTATTAATACTTGAAAACTTTTTTCATAAAATAAATTTTACTATATATTTGATGTCGACGAGGACAACTATTCCTCTTTAGGTATGTTCAATAATAACTATGTTTATTATATTTAGATCTACAAACATCACTGCTAAGTACTAGTTTAACTATATAAATTACAATCACGAGTGTCAATTTTTATTTTTTTAAAATATAAAAAATTTATTAATAATAATCATAAAAAAATCTCAATAGGAATAAGTACAATTAAGGAAGGCCAGACCTTACCTTACCAATCCTAATGAGGTACCTAACCTCTACTAATTAATAACCATGTAGAAAATACGAGCTAGAGAGAACTAGATATTCTATGATCATCACAAAGTTTATAATACACACTATGATGATATTACAAGTGAGAATTCTCAAGTGATGAAAAATCATAAAGGCCAAGGAGAAAGTTGAGTTATCAACCTCAAACTTCCTTTTACAAATGTATGAACTAAACAAGATAGATTGACCTTCTAAAGGAACCTGAAATATGTTTCTCTTGTCTTCTTCTTCAAATCTGTCCAATAACAATTGATGGTGCATCACTTCTTGGCTTTATTGAATCGTGTTGAAGTTGTTGATATTGTCATATGATTTTGCTTTGCGAGTCCCATCGATAGTTGCCTTGGAATAAATTCCTCAGTCACTTTACCATCCCAACTATGCTTTAATTCTTTCATGCTTCGTTTTGTTGTTGCGTTGTTGCCTAGGAGAAATATTTGCATTCCTAGCTGCAATTGCAAAACAACAATCCAGCATTTCCTCTTCCTCACCCTGATGAGAGATGTCCTCATCATCTAGGTTAGCAAACTTATTTGGGGACAAAGTACTACTACCACAAACTTAAAGTTGTTTGTTAATGTTAATCGGTGCAAGTGAAGCCAATTTTTCAATATTAGAACTCACCAAACGATCACTTAAGATTGCAGCAACATTTGTTGATGGTGACGAACCTTGCGAGGGAGTTACTAACTTGGCACTACTAGGCACAAAAGCATGAGCTGTTGGGCTCAATTTCTTTTGCATAGGAGGAGAAGTGACTTGTTCCTCCTCTTCATCTGCTATATCTATCCATCTCAGAGTACTTGTCGCACCTTATTTTTCCTTAGAAATAACTAATTCATTTATAGAGTTAACTTGAGATGAATTGATCTCATGCACAAAATTATTCGTAAGAGCATCAAAAGTGTTAAAACACATGACCTCGTGTGGAACAATTTCTTGAGCACCTGAATTCGTAGTTTGATTATCTACAACTTGTTGCACTGTGTTACTAATAGGTGAACCAATTGCAATACTTGAAGATTTTTTCTTCGTAACCACAGCCCATTTAGATTCATGTATCAGTTCCACCCTCCCACCTGTACTATTGGCATTCATCAAGGCAATTGAATTAGTTTCAACATCACTTTCAAAATTTTGATTAGCATTGTCGACCTGCGCGTCATGTTGTCAACCAAGCATTCAATAGTTTCAACACCCCGAACATCATGTTGCGGTCCATCTGCCACTACCTTTGCATTCACGGGATCTAATGCCAAATCAACGATTGTGTTAGTTGCCAATGGATGTCCTGATTTCCCAATAAGCACTACATCACCTCTGGTTACATTTAGTTGATGCCCATCATCTATTGTCGACGCCACGATTGTAGCTGGATTGTTTTGGCCCTCATCATCAGTGTGAACTAAAGTAGGATTTGTAGTCAAAGAAAGTTGATTTTCATTCAATTTTTTCTTCAATGTTTCAATAGCTCCAACTTTATTCCCTGATGAATGAATATCGTCAACACTCTTAGAATCAATATGCAAAAAAACAGTTTTTCCACCTTCGTTATTAATGCTTATTTCTCTGGTATTTTTAATGCCAAGTCTCGCACCAGTAACACTTTTGTTTTCAACAGTGTTGCTATTTGATTGCTGCCCAAAATCAACTTGCGACTCTATGACCAAAGTATTTCTAATGGTTAAACTTTGATCCCCTGAAGCTGATTCGTGCACAACTGTTTTGCCTAAGAGTTGCCCAAAATTTTCTTTATTTTGGCACTCCAAATCTAGTGCCACAACTACTTGATCATGGACACCACTTTTATCAACCACAAGGAATTTATTTTCAGCTCTCTTTTCATCTAATATTTCTCGAGCATCACCTTGATATTTTTCTATCTCAAAGCCTACTTGCGATGCTTCATAGTCTCTTCTTTTTGAAAAATTTTACTTTATTTATATTAAATTTTCGTTAGATCTAAGAGCATCATTATATATGAAAAATAACAAAGATATCACATTTTAAAAAAATATATATTGGGATTTGTTCAATTAGGAATGAGCTCTGGAAAAAAAAATTAGTTCATGAACTAAGGCACATATTTTGTTATAAATTTTTTTAGGGTTCTTTCGTGATGAGGCGAACTCCAATCTTTTTAAACAAAAAGATGTTGCAGTTCGTTCAATTCCACGCAAACTCTAATATATTTTTTTTTTAAAAAAATTGAACCAACTAAGACAAGTTAGAACTTTTACGTATCGATCTTTTTTTATGAAAAACACATAGGGTTCGTCCATAATTGGGCAAATTGTAATTTATTTATTTTAAAAAAAAAGGATTTGTCGAACTTTGAACCCTATTCCTCATGGGATCGATCCTAACCTTTGTTAGGTTCTTTATTTGGTCAACAATCGCTTTATACTTCTTTTAGAGGTGTAATTTGAGCGTATTAGTATATAATTGATATTGGTTGGTTCGGGTATCACGCCTGATTTATGTTGATTATTTTGTTAGGGGGGATAAGGGTTTGAAAAATACCTCAACTTTGGTCGAATTTGTTGTTGCACTACTAAACTTTTATGAGGACCTATTACCTCCCTAGACTATTTAATATCGTATTTTTTACCCCCTGAACTATTTAATAGTGTATTTTAAAGGTATATATGTGTCCACGTGGACACATTACTATTTATAATTTTGTATTATTTTTTATGTCCACGTGGGCAAATATATATGTTTAAAATACGGTATTAAATAGCTAGGGAGGTAATAGGTCCTCATGAAAGTTTAGTATCGCAACAACAAATTCGATCAAAGTTGAGGTATTTTTCACTCTTATTCCTTTGTTAGGTGATTGTACGAGTGAACCAGATTTATTTATTTGTGACAATGTTGGACATATTTTGTTGTGGTTGTTATGTATGTCATGGTGATGAGTTACTTGTTCGTATTTCATATATCTGCAGTTGGTCGATGATCCTATTAGTACATTATTTTTTTGAGTATTGATATTGTACTTTTTTTTTTAAGTACATGATATATTTCAATTGTTGTTGTGTGACCTTAGTTGTGATTTCCATGTTTTCTGAATCTAAAGTTGATTTGCTTTTTTCGGGCTGCCATAGATCATATTTTTTCTCTAATCCATTGTTCGGACTTAGATTTTTCATGTTTTGGGATCATCCCTATATTCTAGGCTATGTTAGATGTTTTGATACACGACTTTCAGATTCTAGAAAAATTATTTCCGCACGTTTTCCATCAACACTTGTGAATATTTACTTTAATTAATGAGACTACTATTTTAATTGTTTGTTAAGTGTTGGCTGGAATAATTGATTCTCGTACAAAAATTTAGAGTGAGACCTCTCACAACCGTTTAGATCGTGACAAGTATATATATATTATAAATTAAACCCCTCTTATTTTATAAAAAAATGTATATAAATCTTGGAAAGATATTATTAGAAAAAAATTGAACAAGTTTCTATAATACTATAATATAATTAAAGGAGAAATCATAAATTACACAAATATTGGATTCTTATTATCCTAAATAATTTATTGTTATTATTATTCCTTATTTTCAAGAGTACCCCACTTATATTTTTTTACTATTCTTTTTAGCAAATCAGTAATTATTTTTTTCCTTTTCTAGTTTATTGATTTTCATTTACCTTCCGATTATGTAAAATATTAGGGTTATTTTTTTCATAATATTTACTTTTTCTTTTTCATTTTGTTTACAACGGCCGCATATATTTAGGAGTTTTATTCCTTATTTTCTTATTAAAAAATAACTTTTCACGTGTCACATACCACTATACTTTTGTTTGACTAGGGTTTTGGCAAGTTAGTGAGTGACGTGGCCTCTCTTGATTGGATGAGGATTGTTTTGGTCAAATTCATGAAAATTTTGTAAAGAAATAAATGCACGCAATTTTATATATAAAATTACAAAAGATTTAATGTCTTAACACTTCAGTTTTTCTCTATAAATATCTTCTTTGTGCCTTTTAATTTCATATTATATTTATCCTTAAAAGTATTTCTGTCTCTCTAGAGGTTGATTTTTTTTTCTTAAACATTAGGGTTTTCTCTTTAATCCAAGATCCCTTTTTGGGTGTTTTTAGTTCTTTGCTTTGGGTTAAGAAGTGGTTGTTCTAATCTGAGATTTCGATTTAGGTGAAAGGTATGATTTTTTTCTCTTCATCTCTGATTGTTTTTTTTTTTTTTTTGTGTTTGATTTGCTTTTTGTTTTTGTTGGTTTCTTTACAAGCTGATTTATTTTGTTCATGACTTTTCTTGAAATGAAGTATTTTTGTGATGTCATTTTAGGTGCTATCTGCCTGGGTTTTGTTTTGCTTATAATTTTACTGTGGTTCTAGTTAAATTTTTTATTTGTGGAATTATCCTGTGAATTTATCGAAATCATCGGAGCCATGGAAAATCCTAATTTGACTTTTGATTATATTTGATATGAATTTAGTGGTGTGTGATTTAGTTATAATATTTTTTATGTGAATTTTAATTTTTTTTGTAAAGCTTTGTCATTTTACCCTTTTAGTTAAGTTAATTTGCTTTAAAAACACTTAATTATCTTGAAAATAATTATCATATGTCTTTTTTTTTTTTTTTTGGTTAATGGATTATTTTTGGTAAACTTCTTTTTTAGGTTTTGTTATACTTATGATTTTTGTTCAAGCTTTGATTTTGTGTTTTTTTACCTTTTCAATTTTAATGAATTTACTTAGAAAGCTCTAAAGTAGCTTGAAATTAATTGGCATATGTTTATATTGTTCATTTTAAAGGTTCATTGATCTTGTTCAGGCATTTGTCTGATTGTAACGCTTGTTGATTGAATGATAAGAAAAGCTTTAATTTGAGAATTAAGATTCATTAAAGACTTTCAAACTCAATTCACTAAAATGAAATGTGTACTAATCATATCATTACTATTGCATTAAATGTATTAGATTTGTATCATATAATTTTGAATTTAGAGAAGCTTAAAATTAAACACATGCTAATCTATATATATATATCATTAATGATATGTTTGAATTATGATACAAACAAACATTTATTGTACATATTAAAGTATGATTATAATTGGATTTTATGTATTTGTTTTTGAGTTAGATGGAGACATCAAGTGAAGGAGATACTCATGATGCAAGTTATTCGAAATCACCTATTGATCTTAATCTTCCATTGCCAGTACAAATGAATGGTGGGGATTGTCAGCATCTTTCGATACGGTTAGTTTCTTTTGTTATTTTTTGTACACTAAATTAGTTTTTTTTTTCCTTTTTGTTCGGTTAATTAAGTCATCTAAAATCTTTCTTTATGACATAATACTCTTTTCATGATATTAGTGAACACATTATCATCTTCCTTTTTCCCTACATTGATATTCATGTCTAGCTAATAAATGAAGAATTATTTTGTGAAAAAAGATCCAATTATCTCTTCTCTATTAGAGGATTGATTTCTCATATAATTACTTAACTATACTTATAATTACTACTTCAGAAAATCATCTTTCTTTCTCTTTTTTCAATAAAAAGTGACTTATTTTGGAGAAATAACTAACAGTTGAGTGGTCACTTGAGAAATCAACTCCTTTTTAGATTGAAAAGGAAATAAATCAATATATTTATTGGTCAATTTCTTTGCAATACAATCAATAAGTTGCTGAGATGTAAAAGAAAGACATTATATATAATCTATTCACCTTTTGAATTAAGCAGTAACCCCTCAAAGCAACTTCCTACCGAAGAAGTTTCAGAACATACGTGGTGTTGGTATGCTGATTACACTCATAAGATTGGAGTTGATGGAAGTGTAGGAGACAAAATTGGACCACCTTCTCTTAGATTGAGAAAGGAAACTGATCAAACATCAAAAGGAGGTGATGCAAATTTAAGAAAACATAGTAGGTGGGATTTGCAGGAAGATATCACAAATGTTGCAAAGTGTCGTAAAACTCAAAAAGTGCGGTTGATGACCGAATTGTTGAGTGGAAAATTCAATTTGGGGAGAAGTTCTATGAATGCTAAACTAATTTCAGCGAATAATATGTCCATGGAGCTAAATAGAGTTGCACCACCTATGGATAAGGGTATGAGGATGGCGGTTTCTCAGTCAGAAAATGAGTTATATCAAGAGAAGTTACGTCAAACTCTAAAAAGCTTCACAAATGCTCAAAAACATGCTAAAAATGACCCAACTCAAAGAAAGAACATTCCATATTGGCCGACTATACTGAAGGACAATAAAAGTTGTGAGCCTCTTAAGGTGAATGGGGTTGGATCAAGTGAATCTTTACAGAAAGAAGTAATTTCGTCTGGAAGACAATCAAATTTGGTTCAATTAGATCAATCCAGGAGAAATAGTTTCATCAACCTCAACCCAATCATTGACCTGAGCCATAGCTCAATACTACAAAGAAATCAAAGATCTTCAAAGGTCACAGAAAAAAGAGCATCAACTTATATGCCACCAACAAGTAATATGAGGATGTTCAGATATTGGAAGGAAGTAAATTATCCCCAAACCCAAAATGGAGTATTTCCATGGAGAACTTCAGGATCAACCAATTTTAATCCATCTTATGCTAATGATGGATTGCTCAGAAGTAATACTGCAACAACACAAGTTAAGGATCGAACAACCAAACTTCCAAATTCAGTGCAAGTTTCTTCTCCTGTCTCCACTAGATGGGGGTCGCACAATATTGAAATATCAAGTCCAATAAAATTTTCTATTGCGCAAAACACAGCTTTTCAACCTTACAATCTACATGAAAATCATAAATTTGGAAAAGTTGTTATTAGCTCAGTTCAAAAAGGAAAGACTATAAGTGACCTTAAAAGTACGAATTCAATGAGAGCTGAGGACAAGAGCATCAAAGGTATGAGGTCTTTGAATCCTTTTTCCAATGAGGGCATGTTAGCAATACAATTGTCTAGATATCAAGAAAGACATTTGACCCCTTACAACATCCACCCACCGTTTCTCTTGCATGAAAATCCATGTATCTACAATGGATCATTATTGCCTCATCATCAATTGAAGGAGTCCTCTGGTATTTATATGAGTGATTTTCCTGAAATTCAAAGCTCCCGACAACATGTTTCTTGCATTAAGGGTAAACTTGAATTTTCCACATTTTCATATAATTTGTGCATTTACTATTGGCTCAATCAAATAAAAGACGATTGATTTTACAGATCAAAGTGTATCTCTTGGACTCCAACAGAAGAAAAGAAAGGCTCATGCACTTGAAAAACTTGGAAGAAGAAAATTGCAGCAGTCTACATCTTCAAGTGGCATTCTACACATTGCTAGAAATTCTGGTTCAAAAATTGATATGATGCAAGATGATAATATTTCCAAAACATTAGACATGAGGAGCTATTATACCCCTACAACTGTATTGCCTGTCATTAAAATTTCTAAAGAGAATCCTCCTTGTCTTTTTAATCAAAATCCTGTTGATATTGCGGATGCTGATGATGAAAGGTACTTCAGAACTATTGAGGATCAAAGAATTCGGGACAAGAGTTCTTTGCGGGAAAACTGGAGTTGAAGTAAAGTCGGATGGATGGTAGATGCAAAGGAGAAAGGAAAGGCAAGGAAGAATGCTAGTTGTTCGTTTGAAATATTAATTCTTCTAGGGATATAATAGTTGTTAATTCAACTACTGTCACCAAAACATATATCTTTGTTCGTTTCGAACTTAATCTTATACAAACGGTTTAATGAGACAAATCAACTTTGATGTTCATCTTTTGTTTTTCTGGTATATGCATAATGTATTGATTCTTTTCTGTTAGAAATGTTTTAGGTGACTCTTTAAACTTCTTCGGTTAGTGAAAAACACTTCTTGAATTTTGTCGGCTATTATTTTAGTGCATGCTACTATTTTAGTGCAAAGTGTCATGTCCCGTCACTTTACTTCTCAAATTCGGCATCGAAATAGGGAGAAGAATCTAGAGTTACAGAGAGACTTATGGAGAGCTCTAGAACCCCTTGGATATTTTAAGAAGACTTTGGAATTTCCTAGAAATTGTAGAGAATTCTAGAATGTGGACTAAAGTGTAATATTGTAGGAACTTGTAAAGTAATTATTATTTACACTTAGGCCCTTAGAGAATAGTAAAAATAGATGGCCTCCCATTTGCAAAATCATCAAACAAAGTGTAAGCAATCTTTCACAAAGCAATACAAAACCTTCTTTCAAAGTTCTCAGATCAATCCAAGAGAAATAGTTTCACCAACCTCAACCCAATCATTGACCTGAATTATAGCTCAATACTACAAAGAAATCAACGACCTTTAAAGGTTACCGAAAAAAGAGCATCAACTTATAAATTTGCATGAAAGGAATTATCCCCAAACCCAAAATGGAGTATTTCCATGGAGATGGTTACAGAAAAAAGAGCATCAACTTATATACCACCAACATGTAATATGAGGATGCTCATAAAAAGAATTATCCCCAAACCCAAAATGGAGTAATTACATGGAAAAATTCAGGATCAATCAATTTTAATCCATCTTATGCTAATGATGGATTGCTCAGAAGTAATACTGCAACAACACAAGTTAAGGATCGAACAATCAAACTTTCAAATTCAGTGCAAATTTCTTCTCCTGTCCCCACGGGGTCGCACAATGTTGAAATATCAAGTCCTGTAAAAATTTCTATTGCGAAGAACACATCTTTTCAACCTTACAATCTACATGAAAATCATAAATTTGGAAAAGTTGTTATTAGGTCAGTTCAAAAAGGAAAGACTATAAGTGACCTTAAAAGTACGAATTCAATGAGAGTTGAGGACAAGAGCATCTAAGGTATGATGTCTTTGAATCCTTTTTTCAATGAGGGCATGTTAGCAACACAATTGTCTAGATATCAAGAAAGACCTTTTACCCTTACAACATTCCCCCACTGTATGAAAATTCATGTATCTACAATGGATCATTCTTGCCTCATCATCAATTGTAGGAGTCATCTGGTATTTATATTAGTGATTTTCTAGAAATTCAAAGCTCCCGACTACATGTTTCTTGCTTTAAGGGTAAACTTGAATTTTCCACATTTTCATATCATTTGTGCATTTACTATTGTCTCACACAAATAAAAGATGGTTGATTTTACAGATCAAAGTGTATCTCTTGGAACCCAACAGAAGAAAATAAAGGTTGATGCACTTGAAAAACTTGGAAGAAGAAAATTGCAGCAGTGTTTACATCTTCAAGTGGCATTCTACACACTACTAGAAATTCGTTTATGCACTTGAAAAACTTGGAAGAAGAAAATTGCAGCAGTCTACATCTTCAAGTGGCATTCTACATACTACTAAAGATTTTGGTTCAAAAATTGATATGATGCAGGATGATAATATTTCCAAAACATTAGTTATGGGGAGCTATTATACTTCTGCAACTATATTGCATGTCATTAGAATTTCTAAAGAGAATCCTCCTTGTCTTTTTAATCAAAATTTTGTTGATATTGCGGATGCTGATGATGAAAGGTACTTCAGATCTATTGAGGATCAAAGAATTCGGGACAAGAGTTCTTTGTGGGAAAATTGGAGTTGAAGTAAAGTCGGATGGATGGTAGAGGCAAGGGAGAAAGGAAAGGCAGGGGAGAATGCCAGTTGTTCGTTTGAAATATTAATTCTTCTAGGGATATAATAGTTGTTAATTCAACTACTGTCACCAAAACATATATCTTTGTTTGTTTCAAACTTAATCTTATACAGACGGTTTAATGAGACAAATCAACTTTGATGTTCATCTTTTGTTTTTTTGTATTTGTATAATGTATTGATTATTTTCTGTTAGAAATGTTTTAGGAGACTCTTTAAACTTCTTCGGTTAGTGAAAAACACTTGTTGAATTTTGCCGGCTACTATTTTAGTGCAAAGTGTCATGTCCCGCCACTTTGCTTCTCAAATTCGGCACTGAAATAGGGGAGAAGAATTTAGAGTTACAGAGAGGCTTATGGAGAACTCTAGAACCCCCTAGATATTTCAAGAAGACTTTGAAATTCCCTAGAAATTATAGAGAATTTTAGAATATGGACTAAAATGTAAATATTGTAGGGACTTGCAAAGTAATTATTATTTACACTTAGGCCCTTAGGGAGTAGTATAAATAGAGGGCCTCCCATTTACAAAATCATCCAACAAAGTGTAAGAAATCTTCCACAAAGCAATATAAAACCTTCTTTCAAAGTTCTCTTGTCTTTCTTTACATTTTCTTAGCGATCTAGCTTCAAAAGGCTTACTTGAGCTCATAAGACCGTGAAAGAATAGTGAGTAAGTTGTCAAGTGTCGCACGGAACATTAATGAGACTTTAAGTCCGTGACAAAAGGCTCTGTTCACTCAAACTTTAATTCAATTAGGGATATCAAAAATTTAAATTTTGATGTCTATGCATGTATTTTTAGTTACGACTCACGAGTCTTTTGCTTCTCGGGTTGTAACACTCCTAAATATTAACCAAGAGTCGCATGCCGATTTACCATTGCTTAACTAGTACAATATGTTTTACTCTCATTTTAGGAACTTAAAATGTTGTGATAATTGCTAACTTGCTTAACATAAATTGTGATCGTAATTTAAGGGATTGTGATGGGGTGTTTAGGTAATATTCTAATTAGAATTATGTATAACTTTAAAAGGAGATGAGGGATATATATATATATATATATGCATTTTGGGCAGCACACAAATTTTTGGGCAGCACCTTTGAAGGACAGCTGCCCAAGGGATAAACATCACTTGTTTGACTACATATTTTCACCCCTCCTTTAGTAATTTCGTTTTCCTCAAGCCTTAGAACCTTAGAAACATATCTAAATAGATTTTTCTTCAAAATCACAAGAGAAAACTTGGTTCTTTTGGCTGGAATTCGAGACACACTTCTTTTTTGTAAGTGACGTAATTTGTTCATGAGCTGGGTTATGTTTGGTAATTTATGCATATCTCATCCTCTAGAACTCCGTTTACAGTGAATAAATATGATTTGGAAAGCTAATTCGTAGACCTACAACTTTTATGTTTATGTAAAACTCTGATTTAGCTGTTATAGAATCAAAATATGGGACGTAACATAGGACAAATTCTATCCAGATTTTGAAATTACAAATCCTGTATGGACAGCTGTTAGTGTTTTGAATATATCTTTTTATAAAAAATATATTTTACGGTGATTCTTGTTTGTTTGCGACCTTAAGAGGTGTAGCTACATCTTTCACGAAGGTTATAAAGTCTAGTTTTGCTGTTTTCTTTTCAAATCTAAGTTGCGACATAAGGTACTAGGCTTGCCAGAATCACTGTTCTGGGAGCATAGTCATGTTTTTACATGCTAAGCTTACTTATGATGATAATTTTGTTTTACACCAATATTATTGAGCTGCTGGGAATTAAAGAAGTTATTTAATTGTATTTTTTAAGGTTGTATATACTCGTGAACAAGTTGAGGACCTTGATACGTTGTGGTCTACGGTTTGAACTCTTGAAGTTGTATTGGATTGTTTCTTTGCTAAAGCACTGAGGTTTGTGTATAAAATTGTATTTGCACTCTTTTAACTGCTAGTATATCTGAAATTTGATCTTGGTACCTTGGTTACTCTTGTCACTTTGCATTGTTGTATTGGTATCCTTTGAGAAGTTAAAGACACTTGTGTAACTCGCCCACTTGTATG